>NW_027448167.1:0-68993 GCF_038048845.1 Mixophyes fleayi | reverse complement strand
TTCATGATTTAATTCATGATTCATGATTCATGATTCGATTCATGATTCATGATTCATGATTAATGATTCGATTCATGATTCATGATTCATGATTCAATTCATGATTCATGATTCATGAATCATGATTTATGATTCGATTCATGATTCATGATTTATGATTCAATTCATGATTCATGATTCATGATTCATGATTCAATTCATGATTCATGATTCAATTCATGATTCATGATTCAAGATTCATGATTCATGATTCAATTCATGATTCATGATTCGATTTATGATTCATGATTCATGATTCAATTCATGATTCATGATTCATGATTCAATTCATGATGCATAATTCATGATTCATGATTCATGATTCATGATTCGATTCATGATTCATGAATTATGATTCAATTCATGATTCATGATTCATGATTCATGATTCAATTCATGATTCATAATTCATGATTCATGATTCATGATTTGATTCATGATTCAGGATTCAATTCATGATTCATGATTCATGATTCATTATTTATAATTCGATTCATAATTCATGATTCAATTAATGATTCATGATTCATGATTCAATTCATGATTCATGATTCATGATTTAATTCATGATTAATGATTTATGATTCATGATTCATGATTCATGATTCATGACTCATGATTCGATTCATGATTCATGATTCATGATTAATGATTCATGATTCGATTCATGATTCATGATTTAATTCATGATTCATGATTCATGATTCAATTCATGATTCATGATTCATGATTCATGATTCGATTCATGATTCATGATTCATGATTAATGATTTGATTCGTGATTCATGATTCATGATTTAATTCATGATTCATGATTCATGATTTATGATTCAATTCATGATTCATGATTCGATTCATGATTCTTGATTCATGATTCATGATTTGATTAATGATTCATGATTCATGATTCAATTCATGATTCATTATTCATGATTCGATTCATGATTCATGATTCGATTCATGAATCATGATTCAATTTATGATTCTTGATTCATGATTCAAGATTCAATTCATGATTCATGATTCGACTCATGATTCTTGATTCATGATTCATGATTCGATTCATGATTCATGATTCAATTCATGATTCAATTCATGATTCATGATTCATGATTCAATTTATGATTCTTGATTCATGATTCAAAATTCAATTCATGATTCATGATTCGACTCATGATTCTTGATTCATGATTCATGATTCGATTCATGATTCATGATTAAATTCATGATTCAATTCATGATTCAAGATTCATGATTCATTATTCATGATTCGATTCATGATTCATGATTTAATTCATTATTCATGATTCAATTCATAATTCATGAGTCGATTCATGATTCATGATTCATGATTCAATTCATGATTCATGATTCAATTCATGATTCATGATTCATGATTCATGATTCATGATTCATGATTCATGATTCATGATTCAATTCATGATTCTATTCATGATTCATTATTCATAATTCAATTCATGATTCATGATTTGATTCATGATTCATGATTCAATTCATGATTCAATTCATGATTCATTATTCATAATTCAATTCATGATTCATGATTTGATTCATGATTCATTAATCAATTTATGATTCATGATTCATGATTCAATCCATGATTCATGATTCATGATTCAATTCATGATTCATGATTCAATTCATGATTCATGATTCAAGATTCATGATTCATGATTCAATTCATGATTCATGATTCGATTCATGATTCTTGATTCATGATTCATGATTTGATTAATGATTCATGATTCATGATTCAATTTATGATTCATTATTCATGATTCGATTCATGATTCATGATTCGATTCATGATTCATGATTCAATTTATGATTCTTGATTCATGATTCAATTCATGATTCATGATTCAATTCATGATTCATGATTCAAGATTCATGATTCATGATTCAATTCATGATTCATGATTCGATTCATGATTCTTGATTCATGTTTCATGATTTGATTAATGATTCATGATTCATGATTCAATTTATGATTCATTATTCATGATTCAATTCATGATTCATGATTCGATTCATGATTCTTGATTAATGATTTGATTCTTGATTCATGATTCATGATTTAATTCATGATTCATGATTCATGATTTATGATTCAATTCATGATTCATGATTCGATTCATGATTCTTGATTCATGATTCATGATTTGATTAATGATTCATGATTCATGATTCAATTCATGATTCATTATTCATGATTCGATTCATGATTCATGATTCGATTCATGAATCATGATTCAATTTATTGATTCTTGATTCATGATTCAAGATTCAATTCATGATTCATGATTCGACTCATGATTCTTGATTCATGATTCATGATTCGATTCATTAATCATGATTCAATTCATGATTCAATTCATGATTCATGATTCATGATTCAATTTATGATTCTTGATTCATGATTCAAAATTCAATTCATGATTCATGATTCGACTCATGATTCTTGATTCATGATTCATGATTCGATTCATGATTCATGATTAAATTCATGATTCAATTCATGATTCAAGATTCATGATTCATTATTCATGATTCGATTCATGATTCATGATTTAATTCATTATTCATGATTCAATTCATAATTCATGAGTCGATTCATGATTCATGATTCATGATTCAATTCATGATTCATGATTCAATTCATGATTCATGATTCATGATTCATGATTCATGATTCATGATTCAAGTCATGATTCTATTCATGATTCATTATTCATAATTCAATTCATGATTCATGATTTGATTCATGATTCATGATTCAATTCATGATTCAATTCATGATTCATTATTCATGATTCAATTCATGATTCATGATTTGATTCATGATTCATGATTTAATTTATGATTCATGATTCATGATTCAATTCATGATTCATGATTCATGATTCAATTCATGATTCATGATTCAATTCATGATTCATGATTCAAGATTCATGATTCATGATTCAATTCATGATTCATGATTCGATTCATGATTCTTGATTCATGATTC
Organism: Mixophyes fleayi; assembly: GCF_038048845.1. Classification (NCBI taxonomy): domain Eukaryota; kingdom Metazoa; phylum Chordata; class Amphibia; order Anura; family Limnodynastidae; genus Mixophyes; species Mixophyes fleayi. The sequence goes on along the minus strand of NW_027448167.1, from coordinate 65,923 downwards.
ATGATTTGATTAATGATTCATGATTCATGATTCAATTTATGATTCATTATTCATGATTCGATTCATGATTCATGATTCTTGATTCATGATTCATGATTTGATTAATGATTCATGATTCATGATTCAATTTATGATTCATTATTCATGATTTGATTCATGATTCATGATTCAATTTATGATTCATGATTCATGATTCAATTCATGATTCATGATTCATGATTCAATTCATGATTCATGATTCAATTCATGATTCATGATTCAAGATTCATGATTCATGATTCAATTCATGATTCATGATTCGATTCATGATTCTTGATTCATGATTCATGATTTGATTAATGATTCATGATTCATGATTCAATTTATGATTCATTATTCATGATTCGATTCATGATTCATGATTCGATTCATGATTCATGATTCAATTTATGATTCTTGATTCATGATTCAATTCATGATTCATGATTCAATTCATGATTCATGATTCAAGATTCATGATTCATGATTCAATTCATGATTCATGATTCGATTCATGATTCTTGATTCATGATTCATGATTTGATTAATGATTCATGATTCATGATTCAATTTATGATTCATTATTCATGATTCAATTCATGATTCATGATTCGATTCATGATTCTTGATTCATGATTCATGATTCGATTCATGATTCATGATTCAATTCATGATTCATGATTCATGATTCATGATTCATGATTCGATTCATGATTCATGATTCGATTCATGATTCATGATTCAATTCATGATTCATGATTCAATTCATAATTCATGAGTCGATTCATGATTCATGATTCATGATTCAATTCATGATTCATGATTCAATTCATGATTCATGATTCATGATTCATGATTCTTGATTCATGATTCAATTCATGATTCAATTCACGATTCATTATTCATAATTCAATTCATGATTCATGATTTGATTCATGATTCATGATTCAATTTATGATTCATGATTCATGATTCAATCCATGATTCATGATTCATGATTCAATTCATGATTCATGATTCAATTCATGATTCATAATTCATGATTCATGATTCAATTCATGATTCATGATTCATGATTCATTGTATGATTCATGATTCATGATTCAATTAATGATTAATGATTTAAATCATGATTCATGACTCAATTCATGATTCGATTCATGATTCAATTCATGATTCATGATTCAATTCATGATTCATAATTCATGATTCATGATTCAATTCATGATTCATGATTCATGATTCATTGTATGATTCATGATTCATGATTCAATTAATGATTAATGATTTAAATCATGATTCATGACTCAATTCATGATTCGATTCATGATTCAATTCATGATTCATGATTCGATTTATGAATCATGATTCATGATTCAATTCATGATTCATGATTCATGATTCAATTCATGATTCATGATTCAATTCATGATTCATGATTCAATTCATGATTCGATTCCTGATTCAATTCATGATTCATGATTCAATTCATGATTCATGATTCAATTCATTATTCATGATTCTATTCATGATTTATGATTCAATTCATGATTCATGATTTGATTATTGATTCATGATTCGATTCATGATTCATTATTCATGATTCAAGATTCAATTAATGATTTAATTCATGATTTATGATTCATGATTCATGATTTAATTCATGATTCATGATTCATGATTCAAGATTCAATTCATGATTCATGATTCATGATTAATGATTCAATTCATGATTCATGATTCGATTCATGATTCATGATTCATGATTCAATTCATGATTCATGATTTATGATTCAATTCATGATTCATGATTCATGATTCAATTCATGATTCATAATTCATGATTCATGATTCATGATTTGATTTATGATTCATGATTCAATTCATGATTCATGATTCATGATTCATGATTCATGATTCGACTCATGATTCATGATTCAATTAATGATTCATGATTCATGATTCAATTCATGATTCATGATTCATGATTTAATTCATGATTAATGATTCATGATTCATGATTAATGATTCATGATTCATGATTAATGATTCATGATTCGATTCATGATTCATGATTTAATTCATGATTCATGATTCATGATTCAATTCATGATTCATGATTCATGATTCATGATTCGATTCATGATTCATGATTCATGATTTATGATTCGATTCATGATTCATGATTTATGATTCAATTTATGATTCATGATTCATGATTCATGAATCAATTCATGATTCATGATTCATGATTCAAGATTCATGATTCAATTCATGATTCATGATTCAATTCATAATTCATGAGTCGATTCATGATTCATGATTCATGATTCAATTCATGATTCATGATTCAATTCATGATTCATGATATATGATTCATGATTCTTGATTCATGATTCATGATTCAATTCATGATTCATGATTCAAGATTCATGATTCATGATTCAATTCATGATTCATGATTTGATTTATGATTCATTAATCATGATTCAATTCATGATTCATGATTCATGATTCATGATTCAATTCATGATTCATGATTCATGATTCAATTCATGATTCATGATTCATGATTCAATTCATGATTCAATTCATGATTCTTGATTCATGATTTATTTCATGATTCATGATTCAAATTATGATTTAATTCATGATTTATGACTCATGATCCATGATTCAATTTATGATTCAAGATTCATGATTCAATTCATGATTCAATTCATGATTCATTATTCATAATTCATGATTTGATTCATGATTCATGATTTAATTCATGATTCATGATTCATGATTCATGATTCATGATTTATGATTCAATTCATGATTCATGATTCAATCAATGATTCCTGATTCATGATTCAATGCATGATTCATGATTCATGATTCGATTCATGATTCATGATTCATGATTCGATTCATGATTCATGATTCATGATTAATGATTCGATTCATGATTCATGATTCATGATTCAATTCATGATTCATGATTCATGAATGATGATTTATGATTCGATTCATGATTCATGATTTATGATTCAATTCATGATTCATGATTCATGATTCATGATTTATGATTCAATTCATGATTCATGATTCATGATTCATGATTCAATTCATGATTCATGATTCAATTCATGATTCATGATTCAAGATTCATGATTCATGATTCAATTCATGATTCATGATTCGATTTATGATTCATGATTCATGATTCAATTCATGATTCATGATTCATGATTCAATTCATGATGCATAATTCATGATTCATGATTCAATTCATAATTCATGAGTCGATTCATGATTCATGATTCAATTCATGATTCATGATTTATTTCATGATTCATGATTCAAATTATGATTTAATTCATGATTTATGATTCATGATCCATGATTCAATTTATGATTCATGATTCATGATTCAATTCATGATTCAATTCATGATTCATTATTCATAATTCAATTCATGAATCATGATTTGATTCATGATTCATGATTCAATTTATGATTCATGATTCAAATTATGATTCATGATTCAATTCATGATTCATTATTCATGATTCATGATTTAATTCATGATTCATAATTCATGATTCATGATTCAATTCATGATTCATGATTTAATGTATGATTCATGATTCATGATTCAATTAATGATTCATGATTTAAATAATGATTCATGACTCAATTCATGATTCGATTCATGATTCAATTCATGATTCATGATTCGATTTATGAATCATGATTCATGATTCAATTCATGATTCATGATTCATGATTTAATTCATGATTCATGATTCAATTTATGATTCGATTCCTGATTCAATTCATGATTCAATTCATGATTCATGATTCAATTCATGATTCATGATTCTATTCATGATTCATGATTCATGATTCAACATTCAATTCATGATTCATGATTCAATTCATGATTCATGATTCATGATTCATGATTCATGATTTGATTCATGATTCATGATTCATGATTCATGATTCATGATTCATGATTCATGATTTGATTCATGATTCATGATTCATGATTCAATTCATGATTCATGATTCATGATTCGATTCATGATTCATGATTCAATCAATGATTCATGATTCATGATTCAATTCATGATTCATGATTCATGATTCGATTCATGATTCATGATTCATGATTCAATCAATGATTCATGATTCATGATTCAATTCATGATTCATGATTCATGATTTAATTCATGATTCATGATTCATGATTCGATTCATGATTCATGATTCATGATTAATGATTCGATTCATGATTCATGATTCATGATTCAATTCATGATTCATGATTCATGAATCATGATTTATGATTCGATTCATGATTCATGATTTATGATTCAATTCATGATTCATGATTCATGATTCATGATTCAATTCATGATTCATGATTCAATTCATGATTCATGATTCAAGATTCATGATTCATGATTCAATTCATGATTCATGATTCGATTTATGATTCATGATTCATGATTCAATTCATGATTCATGATTCATGATTCGATTCATGATTCATGATTTATGATTCAATTCATGATTCATGATTCATGATTCATGATTCAATTCATGATTCATAATTCATGATTCATGATTCATGATTTGATTCATGATTCAGGATTCAATTCATGATTCATGATTCATGATTCATTATTTATAATTCGATTCATAATTCATGATTCAATTAATGATTCATGATTCATGATTCAATTCATGATTCATGATTCATGATTTAATTCATGATTAATGATTTATGATTCATGATTCATGATTCATGATTCATGACTCATGATTCGATTCATGATTCATGATTCATGATTAATGATTCATGATTCGATTCATGATTCATGATTTAATTCATGATTCATGATTCATGATTCAATTCATGATTCATGATTCATGATTCATGATTCGATTCATGATTCATGATTCATGATTAATGATTTGATTCGTGATTCATGATTCATGATTTAATTCATGATTCATGATTCATGATTTATGATTCAATTCATGATTCATGATTCGATTCATGATTCTTGATTCATGATTCATGATTTGATTAATGATTCATGATTCATGATTCAATTCATGATTCATTATTCATGATTCGATTCATGATTCATGATTCGATTCATGAATCATGATTCAATTTATGATTCTTGATTCATGATTCAAGATTCAATTCATGATTCATGATTCGACTCATGATTCTTGATTCATGATTCATGATTCGATTCATGATTCATGATTCAATTCATGATTCAATTCATGATTCATGATTCATGATTCAATTTATGATTCTTGAATCATGATTCAAAATTCAATTCATGATTCATGATTCGACTCATGATTCTTGATTCATGATTCATGATTCGATTCATGATTCATGATTCAATTCATGATTCAAGATTCATGATTCATTATTCATGATTCGATTCATGATTCATGATTTAATTCATTATTCATGATTCAATTCATAATTCATGAGTCGATTCATGATTCATGATTCATGATTCAATTCATGATTCATGATTCAATTCATGATTCATGATTCATGATTCATGATTCATGATTCATGATTCAATTCATGATTCTATTCATGATTCATTATTCATAATTCAATTCATGATTCATGATTTGATTCATGATTCATGATTCAATTCATGATTCAATTCATGATTCATTATTCATAATTCAATTCATGATTCATGATTTGATTCATGATTCATGATTCAATTTATGATTCATGATTCATGATTCAATCCATGATTCATGATTCATGATTCAATTCATGATTCATGATTCAATTCATGATTCATGATTCAAGATTCATGATTCATGATTCAATTCATGATTCATGATTCGATTCATAATTCTTGATTCATGATTTGATTAATGATTCATGATTCATGATTCAATTTATGATTCATTATTCATGATTCGATTCATGATTCATGATTCGATTCATGATTCATGATTCAATTTATGATTCTTGATTCATGATTCAATTCATGATTCATGATTCAATTCATGATTAATGATTCAAGATTCATGATTCATGATTCAATTCATGATTCATGATTCGATTCATGATTCTTGATTCATGATTCATGATTTGATTAATGATTCATGATTCATGATTCAATTTATGATTCATTATTCATGATTCAATTCATGATTCATGATTCGATTCATGATTCTTGATTCATGATTCATGATTCGATTCATGATTCATGATTCAATTCATGATTCATGATTCATGATTCATGATTCGATTCATGATTCATGATTCGATTCATGATTCATGATTCAATTCATGATTCATGATTCAATTCATAATTCATGAGTCGATTCATGATTCATGATTCATGATTCAATTCATGATTCATGATTCAATTCATGATTCATGATTCATGATTCATGATTCTTGATTCATGATTCAATTCATGATTTAATTCACGATTCATTATTCATAATTCAATTCATGATTCATGATTTGATTCATGATTCATGATTCAAATTATGATTCATGATTCATGATTCAATCCATGATTCATGATTCATGATTCAATTCATGATTCATGATTCAATTCATGATTCATAATTCATGATTCATGATTCAATTCATGATTCATGATTCATGATTCAATCCATGATTCATGATTCATGATTCAATTAATGATTAATGATTTAAATCATGATTCATGACTCAATTCATGATTCGATTCATGATTCTATTCATGATTCATGATTCGATTTATGAATCATGATTCATGATTCAATTCATGATTCATGATTCATGATTCAATTCATGATTCATGATTCAATTCATGATTCATGATTCAATTCATGATTCGATTCCTGATTCAATTCATGATTCATGATTCAATTCATGATTCATGATTCAATTCATTATTCATGATTCTATTCATGATTTATGATTCAATTCATGATTCATGATTTGATTCTTGATTCATGATTCGATTCATGATTCATTATTCATGATTCAAGATTCAATTAATGATTTAATTCATGATTTATGATTCATGATTCATGATTTAATTCATGATTCATGATTCATGATTCAAGATTCAATTCATGATTCATGATTCATGATTAATGATTCAATTCATGATTCATGATTCGATTCATGATTCATGATTCATGATTCAATTCATGATTCATGATTTATGATTCAATTCATGATTCATGATTCATGATTCAATTCATGATTCATAATTCATGATTCATGATTCATGATTTGATTTATGATTCATGATTCAATTCATGATTCATGATTCATGATTCATGATTCATGATTCATGATTTATGATTCGACTCATGATTCATGATTCAATTAATGATTCATGATTCATGATTCAATTCATGATTCATGATTCATGATTTAATTCATGATTAATGATTCATGATTCATGATTAATGATTCATGATTCATGATTAATGATTCATGATTCGATTCATGATTCATGATTCATGATTTAATTCATGATTCATGATTCATGATTCAATTCATGATTCATGATTCATGATTCATGATTCGATTCATGATTCATGATTTATGATTGGATTCATGATTCATGATTTATGATTCAATTTATGATTCATGATTCATGATTCATGAATCAATTCATGATTCATGATTCATGATTCAAGATTCATGATTCAATTCATGATTCATGATTCAATTCATAATTCATGAGTCGATTCATGATTCATGATTCATGATTCAATTCATGATTCATGATTCAATTCATGATTCATGATATATGATTCATGATTCTTGATTCATGATTCATGATTCAATTCATGATTCATGATTCGATTCATGATTCTTGATTCATGATTCATGATTTGATTAATGATTCATGATTCATGATTCAATTCATGATTCATTATTCATGATTCGATTCATGATTCATGATTCGATTCATGATTCATGATTCAATTTATGATTCTTGATTCATGATTCAAGATTCAATTCATGATTCATGATTCGATTCATGATTCGATTCATGATTCATGATTCAATTCATGATTCAATTCATGATTCATGATTCATGATTCATGATTCATGATTCAATTCATGATTCATGATTCAATTCATGATTCATGATTCAATTCATAATTCATGAGTCGATTCATGATTCATGATTCATGATTCAATTCATGATTCATGATTCAATTCATGATTCATGATTCATGATTCATGATTCTTGATTCATGATACAATTCATGATTCAATTCACGATTCATTATTCATAATTCAATTCATGATTCATGATTTGATTCATGATTCATGATTCAATTTATGATTCATGATTCAATTCATGATTCATGATTCAATTCATGATTCGATTCCTGATTCAATTCATGATTCATGATTCAATTCATGATTCATGATTCAATTCATTATTCATGATTCTATTCATGATTTATGATTCAATTCATGATTCATGATTTGATTCTTGATTCATGATTCGATTCATGATTCATTATTCATGATTCAAGATTCAATTAATGATTTAATTCATGATTTATGATTCATGATTCATGATTTAATTCATGATTCATGATTCATGATTCAAGATTCAATTCATGATTCATGATTCATGATTAATGATTCAATTCATGATTCATGATTCGATTCATGATTCATGATTCATGATTCAATTCATGATTCATGATTTATGATTCAATTCATGATTCATGATTCATGATTCAATTCATGATTCATAATTCATGATTCATGATTCATGATTTGATTTATGATTCATGATTCAATTCATGATTCATGATTCATGATTCATGATTCATGATTCATGATTTATGATTCGACTCATGATTCATGATTCAATTAATGATTCATGATTCATGATTCAATTCATGATTCATGATTCATGATTTAATTCATGATTAATGATTCATGATTCATGATTAATGATTCATGATTCATGATTCATGATTCGATTCATGATTCATGATTCATGATTTATGATTCGATTCATGATTCATGATTTATGATTCAATTTATGATTCATGATTCATGATTCATGAATCAATTCATGATTCATGATTCATGATTCAAGATTCATGATTCAATTCATGATTCATGATTCAATTCATAATTCATGAGTCGATTCATGATTCATGATTCATGATTCAATTCATGATTCATGATTCAATTCATGATTCATGATATATGATTCATGATTCTTGATTCATGATTCATGATTCAATTCATGATTCATGATTCGATTCATGATTCTTGATTCATGATTCATGATTTGATTAATGATTCATGATTCATGATTCAATTCATGATTCATTATTCATGATTCGATTCATGATTCATGATTCGATTCATGATTCATGATTCAATTTATGATTCTTGATTCATGATTCAAGATTCAATTCATGATTCATGATTCGATTCATGATTCGATTCATGATTCATGATTCAATTCATGATTCAATTCATGATTCATGATTCATGATTCATGATTCATGATTCATGATTCAATTCATGATTCATGATTCAATTCATGATTCATGATTCAATTCATAATTCATGAGTCGATTCATGATTCATGATTCATGATTCAATTCATGATTCATGATTCAATTCATGATTCATGATTCATGATTCATGATTCTTGATTCATGATACAATTCATGATTCAATTCACGATTCATTATTCATAATTCAATTCATGATTCATGATTTGATTCATGATTCATGATTCAATTTATGATTCATGATTCATGATTCAATCCATGATTCATGATTCATGATTCAATTCATGATTCATGATTCTTTATTCATGATTCATGATTCAATTCATGATTCATAATTCATGATTCATGATTCAATTCATGATTCATGATTCATTGTATGATTCATGATTCATGATTCAATTAATGATTCATGATTTAAATCATGATTCATGACTCAATTCATGATTCGATTCATGATTCAATTCATGATTCATGATTCGATTTATGAATCATGATTCATGATTCATGATTCTTGATTCATGATACAATTCATGATTCAATTCACGATTCATTATTCATAATTCAATTCATGATTCATGATTTGATTCATGATTCATGATTCAATTTATGATTCATGATTCAATTCATGATTCATGATTCAATTCATGATTCGATTCCTGATTCAATTCATGATTCATGATTCAATTCATGATTCATGATTCAATTCATTATTCATGATTCTATTCATGATTTATGATTCAATTCATGATTCATGATTTGATTCTTGATTCATGATTCGATTCATGATTCATTATTCATGATTCAAGATTCAATTAATGATTTAATTCATGATTTATGATTCATGATTCATGATTTAATTCATGATTCATGATTCATGATTCAAGATTCAATTCATGATTCATGATTCATGATTAATGATTCAATTCATGATTCATGATTCGATTCATGATTCATGATTCATGATTCAATTCATGATTCATGATTTATGATTCAATTCATGATTCATGATTCATGATTCAATTCATGATTCATAATTCATGATTCATGATTCATGATTTGATTTATGATTCATGATTCAATTCATGATTCATGATTCATGATTCATGATTCATGATTCATGATTTATGATTCGACTCATGATTCATGATTCAATTAATGATTCATGATTCATGATTCAATTCATGATTCATGATTCATGATTTAATTCATGATTAATGATTCATGATTCATGATTAATGATTCATGATTCATGATTAATGATTCATGATTCGATTCATGATTCATGATTCATGATTTAATTCATGATTCATGATTCATGATTCAATTCATGATTCATGATTCATGATTCATGATTCGATTCATGATTCATGATTCATGATTTATGATTCGATTCATGATTCATGATTTATGATTCAATTTATGATTCATGATTCATGATTCATGAATCAATTCATGATTCATGATTCATGATTCAAGATTCATGATTCAATTCATGATTCATGATTCAATTCATAATTCATGAGTCGATTCATGATTCATGATTCATGATTCAATTCATGATTCATGATTCAATTCATGATTCATGATATATGATTCATGATTCTTGATTCATGATTCATGATTCAATTCATGATTCATGATTCGATTCATGATTCTTGATTCATGATTCATGATTTGATTAATGATTCATGATTCATGATTCAATTCATGATTCATTATTCATGATTCGATTCATGATTCATGATTCGATTCATGATTCATGATTCAATTTATGATTCTTGATTCATGATTCAAGATTCAATTCATGATTCATGATTCGATTCATGATTCGATTCATGATTCATGATTCAATTCATGATTCAATTCATGATTCATGATTCATGATTCATGATTCATGATTCATGATTCAATTCATGATTCATGATTCAATTCATGATTCATGATTCAATTCATAATTCATGAGTCGATTCATGATTCATGATTCATGATTCAATTCATGATTCATGATTCAATTCATGATTCATGATTCATGATTCATGATTCTTGATTCATGATACAATTCATGATTCAATTCACGATTCATTATTCATAATTCAATTCATGATTCATGATTTGATTCATGATTCATGATTCAATTTATGATTCATGATTCATGATTCAATCCATGATTCATGATTCATGATTCAATTCATGATTCATGATTCTTTATTCATGATTCATGATTCAATTCATGATTCATAATTCATGATTCATGATTCAATTCATGATTCATGATTCATTGTATGATTCATGATTCATGATTCAATTAATGATTCATGATTTAAATCATGATTCATGACTCAATTCATGATTCGATTCATGATTCAATTCATGATTCATGATTCGATTTATGAATCATGATTCATGATTCAATTCATGATTCATGATTCATGATTCAATTCATGATTCATGATTCAATTCATGATTCATGATTCAATTCATGATTCGATTCCTGATTCAATTCATGATTCATGATTCAATTCATGATTCATGATTCAATTCATTATTCATGATTCTATTCATGATTTATGATTCAATTCATGATTCATGATTTGATTCTTGATTCATGATTCGATTCATGATTCATTATTCATGATTCAAGATTCAATTAATGATTTAATTCATGATTTATGATTCATGATTCATGATTCAATTCATGATTCATGATTCATGATTCAAGATTCAATTCATGATTCATGATTAATGATTCAATTCATGATTCATGATTCGATTCATGATTCATGATTCAATTCATGATTCATGATTTATGATTCAATTCATGATTCATGATTCATGATTCAATTCATGATTCATAATTCATGATTCATGATTCATGATTTGATTTATGATTCATGATTCAATTCATGATTCATGATTCATGATTCATGATTCATGATTTATGATTCGACTCATGATTCATGATTCAATTAATGATTCATGATTCATGATTCAATTCATGATTCATGATTCATGATTTAATTCATGATTAATGATTCATGATTCATGATTCATGATTCATGATTAATGATTCATGATTCGATTCATGATTCATGATTCATGATTTAATTCATGATTCATGATTCATGATTCAATTCATGATTCATGATTCATGATTCATGATTCGATTCATGATTCATGATTCATAATTTATGATTCGATTCATGATTCATGATTTATGATTCAATTTATGATTCATGATTCATGATTCATGAATCAATTCATGATTCATGATTCATGATTCAAGATTCATGATTCAATTCATGATTCATGATTCAATTCATAAATTATGAGTCGATTCATGATTCATGATTCATGATTCAATTCATGATTCATGATTCAATTCATGATTCATGATTCATGATTCATGATTCTTGATTCATGATTCAATTCATGATTCAATTCACGATTCATTATTCATAATTCAATTCATGATTCATGATTTGATTCATGATTCATGATTCAATTTATGATTCATGATTCATGATTCAATCCATGATTCATGATTCATGATTCAATTCATGATTCATGATTCATTATTCATGATTCATGATTCAATTCATGATTCATGATTCAATTCATGATTCATGATTCATTGTATGATTCATGATTTATGATTCGATTCATGATTCATGATTTATGATTCAATTTATGATTTATGATTCATGATTCATGAATCAATTCATGATTCATGATTCATGATTCAAGATTCATGATTCAATTCATGATTCATGATTCAATTCATGATTCATGATTCAAGATTCATGATTCATGATTCAATTCATGATTAATGATTCAATTCATTATTCTTGATTAATGATTCATGATTCGATTCATGATTCAATTAATGATTTAATTCATGATTTATGATTCATGATTCATGATTCAATTCATGATTCATGATTCATGATTCAATTCATGATTCATGATTCAAGAGTCATGATTCAATTCATGATTCATGAATCATGATTCAATTCATGATGCATAATTCATGATTCATGATTCAATTCACGATTCATGATTCATGATTCATGATTCATTATTCGATTCATTATTTATAATTTATGATTCAATTCATGATTCATGATTCATGATTCATGATTCAATTCATGATTCATAATTCATGATTCATGATTCAATTCATGATTCATAATTCATGATTCATGATTCATGATTTGATTCATGATTCAATTCATGATTCATGATTCATGATTCAATTCATGATTCATGATTCAATTCATGATTCGATTCCTGATTCAATTCATGATTCATGATTCAATTCATGATTCATGATTCATGATTCAATTCATTATTCATGATTCTATTCATGATTCATGATTCATGATTCAGATTCAATTCATGATTCATGATTCAATTCATGATTCATGATTTATGATTCAATTCATGATTCATGATTCATGATTCATGATTTATGATTCAATTCATGATTCATGATTCGTGATTCATGATTCATGATTCAATTCATGATTCATAATTCATGATTCATGATTTGATTCATGATTCATGATTCAATTCATGATTCATGATTCATGATTCATGATTCATGATTTAAGATTCAATTCATGATTCATGATTCAATCAATGATTCATGATTCATGATTCAATTCATGATTCATGATTCATGATTCGATTCATGATTCATGATTAATGATTAATGATTCATGATTCGATTCATGATTCATGGTTCATGATTAAATTCATGATTCATGATTCATGATTCGATTCATGATTCATGATTCATGATTAATGAGTTGATTTATGATTTATGATTCGTGATTCAATTCATGATTCATGATTCATGAATCATGATTTATGATTCGATTCATGATTCATGATTCATGATTAATGATTTGATTCATGATTCATAATTCATGATTCATAATTCATGATTTGATTCATGATTCATGATTCAATTCATGATTCATGATTAATGATTCATGATTCAATTCATGATTCATAATTCATGATTCATGATTCAATTCATGATTCATAATTTATGATTCATGATTCATGATTTGATTCATGATTCATGATTCAATTCATGATTCATGATTCATGATTCATGATTCATGATTTATGATTCGATTCATGATTCATGATTCAATTCATGATTCATGATTCATGATTCAATTCATGATTCATGATTCATGATTTAATTCATGATTCATGATTAATGATTCATGATTCATGATTCATGATTCGATTCATGATTCATGATTCATGATTCGATTCATGATTCATGATTCATGATTCATGATTCATGATTCGATTCATGATTCATGATTAATGATTCATGATTCGATTCATGATTCATGATTTAATTCATGATTCATGATTCATGATTCGATTCATGATTCATGATTCATGATTAATGATTTGATTCATGATTCATGATTCAATTCATGATTCATGATTCGATTCATGATTCATGATTAATGATTTGATTCATGATTCATGATTCATGATTCAATTCATGATTCATGATTCATGATTTATTATTCGATTCATGATTCATGATTTATGATTCAATTCATGATTCATGATTCATGATTCAATTTATGATTCAGGATTCAATTCATGATTCATGATTCAAGATTCATGATTCATGATTCAATTCATGATTCATGATTCGATTCATGATTCTTAATTCATGATTTGATTAATGATTCATGATTCATGATTCAATTCATGATTCATGATTTATGATTCATTATTCATGATTCGATTCATGATTCGATTCATGATTCATGATTCAATTTTTGATTCTTGATTCATGATTCAAGATTCAATTCATAATTCATGATTCGATTTATGATTTATGATTCATTATTCATGATTCAATTCATGATTCATGATTCAATTCATGATTCATGATTCAATTCATAATTCATGATTCAAATTATGATTTAATTCATGATTTATGATTCATGATCCATGATTCAATTCATGATTCTTGATTCATGATTCAATTCATGATTCAATTCATGATTCATTATTCATAATTCAATTCATGATTCATGATTTGATTCATGATTCATGATTTGATTCATGATTCATGATTCAATTTATGATTCATGATTCATGATTCAATTCATGATTCATGATTCAATTCATGATTCATTATTTATGATTCATGATTCAATTCATGATTCATAATTCATGATTCATGATTCAATTCATGATTCATGATTCAATGTATGATTCATGATTCATGATTCAATTAATGATTCATGATTTAAATAATGATTCATGATTCTAGATTCATGATTCATGATTCAATTCATGATTCATGATTCATGATTCAATTCATGATTCATGATTCAATTCATGATTCATGATTCAAGATTCATGATTCATGATTCAATTCATGATTCATGATTTGATTTATGATTCATGATTCATGATTCAATTCATGATTCATGATTCATGATTCATGATTCAATTCATGATTCATGATTCAATTCATGATTCATGATTCATGACTCATGATTCAATTTATGATTCATGATTCATGATTCAATTCATGATTCATGATTCAATTCATGATTCATTATTCATGATTCATGATTCAATTCATGATTCATGATTTAAATAATGATTCATGATTCAAGATTCATGATTCATGATTCAATTCATGATTCATGATTCATGATTCAATTCATGATTCATGATTCATGATTCAAGATTCATGATTCAAGATTCATGATTCATGATTCAATTCATGATTCATGATTTGATTTATGATTCATGATTCATGATTCAATTCATGATTCATGATTCATGATTCATGATTCATGATTCAATTCATGATTCATGATTCAATTCATGATTCATGATTTGATTTATGATTCATGATTCATGATTCAATTCATGATTCATGATTCATGATTCATGATTCAATGATTCAATTCATGATTCATGATTCATGATTCAATTCATGATTCAATTCATGATTCTTGATTCATGATTCAATTCATGATTCTTGATTCGATTCATGATTCATGATTCATGATTCATGATTTGATTAATGATTCATGATTCATGATTCAATTCATGATTCATTATTCATGATTTGATTCATGATTCATGATTCATGATTTGATTAATGATTCATGATTCATGATTCAATTCATGATTCATTATTCATGATTCAATTTATGATTCTTGATTCATGATTCAAGATTCAATTCATGATTCATGATTCGATTCATGATTCTTGATTCATGATTCATGATTCGATTCATGATTCATGATTCAATTCATGATTCAATTCATGATTCATGATTCATGATTCATTATTCATGATTCGATTCATGATTCATGATTCAATTCATGATTCATGATTCAATTCATAATTCATGAGTCGATTATGATTCATGATTCATGATTCATGATTCAATTCATGATTCATGATTCATGATTTATGATTCATGATTCAATCATGATTCAATTCATGATTCATTATTTATAATTCAATTCATGATTCATGATTTGATTCATGATTCATGATTCAATTTATGATTCATGATTCATGATTCAATCCATGATTCATGATTCATGATTCAATTCATGATTCATGATTCATTATTCATGATTCATGATTCAATTCATGATTCATAATTCATGATTCATGATTCAATTCATGATTCATGATTCATGATTCATTGTATGATTCATGATTCATGATTCAATTCATGATTCATGATTTAAATCATGATTCATGACTCAATTCATGATTCATGATTCAATTCATGATTCAATTCATGATTCGATTCCTGATTCAATTCATGATTCATGATTCAATTCATGATTCATGATTCAATTCATTATTCATGATTCTATTCATGATTTATGATTCAATTCATGATTCACGATTTGATTCTTGATCATGATTCGATTCATGATTCATGATTCATGATTCAATTCATGATTCATGATTCATGATTCAATTCATGATTCATGATTCATGATTCAAGATTCAATTCATGATTCATGATTCAATTCATGATTCATGATTCATGATTAATGATTCAATTCATGATTCGATCATGATTCATGATTCATGATTCAATTCATGATTCATGATTTATGATTCAATTCATGATTCATGATTCATGATTCAATTCATGATTCATAATTCATGATTCATGATTCATGAATGATTCATGATTCATGATTCAATTCATGATTCATGATTCATGATTAATGATTCATGATTTATGATTCGAGTCATGATTCATGATTCAATAATGATTCATGATTCATGATTTAATTCATGATTCATGATTCATGATTTAATTCATGATTCATGATTCATGATTCATGATTCATGATTCATGATTCATGATTCGATTCACGATTCATGATTCATGATATATGATTTGATTCATGATTCATGATTCATGATTCAATTCATGATTCATGATTCATGAATCATGATTTATGATTCGATTCATGATTCATGATTTATGATTCAATTTATGATTCATGATTCATGATCATGATCAATTCATGTTGATTCAATTCATGATTCATGATTCAATTCATTATTCTTGATTAATGATCATGATTCGATTCATGATTCAATTAATGATTAATTCATGATTTATGATTCATGATTCATGATTCAATTCATGATTCATGATTCATGATTCAATACATGTTTCATGATTCGATTCATGATTCATGATTCATGATTTGATTCATGATTCGATGATTCAATGTATGATTCATGATTCATGATTCAATAATTGATTCAAGATTTAAATAATGATTCATGATTCAAGATTCATGATTCATGATTCAATTCATGATTCATGATTCATGATTCAATTCATGATTCATGATTCAATTCATGATTCATGATTCAAGATTCATGATTCATGATTCAATTCATGATTCATGATTTGATTTATGATTCATGATTCATGATTCAATTCATGATTCATGATTCATGATTCATGATTCATGATTCAATTCATGATTCATGATTCAATTCATGATTCATGATTCATGATTCAATTCATGATTCATGATTTGATTTATGATTCATGATTCAATTCATGATTCATGATTCATGATTCATGATTCAGATTCATGATTCAATTCATGATTCATGATTCATGATTCAATTCATGATTCAATTCATGATTCTTGATTCATGATTCATGATTCAATTCAATGATTCATGATTCGATTCATGATTCATTATTCATGATTCATGATTTGATTAATGATTCATGATTCATGATTCAATTCATGATTCATTATTCATGATTCGATTCATGATTCATGATTCGATTCATGATTCATGATTCAATTTATGATTCTTGATTCATGATTCAAGATTCAATTCATGATTCATGATTCGATTCATGATTCTTGATTCATGATTCATGATTCGATTCATGATTCATGATTCAATTCATGATTTCAATTCATGATTCATGATTCATGATTCATTATTCATGATTCGATTCATGATTCATGATTCAATTCATGATTCATGATTCAATTCATAATTCATGAGTCGATTTATGATTCATGATTCATGATTCATGATTCAATTCATGATTCATGATTCATGATTCATGATTTATGATTCATGATTCAATTCATGATTCAATTCATGATTCATTATTTATAATTCAATTCATGATTCATGATTTGATTCATGATTCATGATTCAATTTATGATTCATGATTCATGATTCAATCCATGATTCATGATTCAATTCATGATTCATGATTCATTATTCATGATTCATGATTTAATTCATGATTCATAATTCCTGATTCATGATTCAATCCATGATTCATGATTCATTATTCCTGATTCATGATTCAATCCATGATTCATGATTCATGATTCAATTCATGATTCATGATTCATTATTCATGATTCATGATTCAATTCATGATTCATAATTCATGATTCATGATTCAATTCATGATTCATGATTCATTGTATGATTCATGATTCATGATTCAATTAATGATTCATGATTTAAATCATGATTCATGACTCAATTCATGATTCATGATTCAATTCATGATTCATGATTCAATTCATGATCGATTCCTGATTCAATTCATGATTCATGATTCAATTCATTATTCATGATTCTATCATGATTTATGATTCAAGTCATGATTCACGATTTGATTCTTGATTCATGATTCGATTCATGATTCATGATTCATGATTCAATTCATGATTCATGATTCATGATTCAATTCATGATTACATGATTCATGATTCAAGATTCAATTCATGATTCATGATTCAATTCATGATTCATGATTCATGATTAATGCATCAATTCATGATTCATGATTCGATTCATGATTCATGATTCATGATTTAATTCATGATTCATGATTTATGATTCAATTCATGATTCATGATTCATGATTCAATTCATGATTCATAATTCATGATTCATGATTCATGAATTGATTCATGATCATGATTCATGATTTATGATTCGACTCATGATTCATGATTCAATAATGATTCATGATTCATGATTTAATTCATGATTCATGATTCATGATTTAATTCATGATTAATGATTCATGATTCATGATTCATGATTCATGATTCACGATTAACGATTCATGATTCGATTCATGATTCATGATTCATGATTTAATTCATGATTCATGATTTCATGATTCAATTCATGATTCATGATTCATGATTCATGATTCGATTCACGATTCATGATTCCATGATATATGATTTGATTCATGATTCTTGATTCAATTCATGATTCATGATTCATGAATTATGATTTATGATTCGATTCATGATTCATGATTTATGATTCAATTTATGATTCATGATTCATGATTCATGAATCAATTCATGATTCATGATTCATGATTCAAGATTCATGATTCAATTCATGATTCATGATTCAATTCATGATTCATGATTCAATTCATTATTCTTGATTAATGATTCATGATTCGATTCATGATTCAATTAATGATTTAATTCATGATTTATGATTCATGATCATGATTCAATTCATGATTCATGATTCATGATTCATGATTCAAGATTCATGATTCAATTCATGATTCATGATTCAATCATGATTCATGATTCAATTCATTATTCTTGATTAATGATTTATGATTTCGATTCATGATTCAATTAATGATTTAATTCATGATTTATGATTCAATGATTCATGATTCAATTCATGATTCATGATTCATGATTCAATTCATGTTCATGATTCGATTCATGATTCATGATTCAATTCATGTATTCATGATTCATGATTCAATTCATGATTCATGATTCAAGATTTATGATTCAATTCATGATTCATGAATCATGATTCAATTCATGATGCATAATTCATGATTCATGCTTCAATTCATGATTTATGATTCATGATTCATGATTCATTATTCGATTCATGATTCATAATTTATGATTCAATTCATGATTCATGATTCATGATTTATGATTCAATTCATGATTCATAATTCATGATTCATGATTCAATTCATGATTCATAATTCATGATTCATGGATTCATGATTTGATTCATGATTCAATTCATGATTCATGATTCATGATTCAATTCATGATTCATGATTCGATTCCTGATTCAATTCATGATTCATGATTCTATTCATGATTCATGATTCATGATTCAAGATTCAAATCATGATTCATGATTCAATTCATGATTCATGATTCATGATTCATGATTCAATTCATGATTCATGATTCATGATTCAATTCATGATTCATGATTCGATTCATGATTCATGATTCATGATTCAATTCATGATTCATGATTTATAATTCAATTCATGATTCATGATTCATGATTTATGATTCAATTCATGATTCATGATTCATGATTCATGATTCATAATTCATGATTCATGATTTGATTCATGATTCATGATTCAATTCATGATTCATGATTCATGATTCATGATTCATAAATTTATGATTCAATTCATGATTCATGATTCAATCAATGATTCATGATTCATGAGTCAATTCATGATTCATGATTCATGATTCGATTCATGATTCATGATTCATGATTCATGATTCATGATTCATGATTCATGATTCAATTCATGATTCATGATCATGATTCAATTCATGATTCATGATTCATGATTCAAGATTAAATTCATGATTCAGGATTGAATTCATGATTCATGATTCATGATTAATGATTCAATTCATGATTCATGATTCGATTCATGATTCATGATTCATGATTCAATTCATGATTCATGATTTATGATTCAATTCATGATTCATGATTCATGATTCAATTCATGATTCATAATTCATGATTCATGATTCATGAATTGATTCATGATTCATGATTCAATTCATGATTCATGATTCATGATTCATGATTTATGATTCGGACTCATGATTCATGATTCAATAATGATTCATGATTCATGATTTAATTCATGATTCATGATCCATGATTTAATTCATGATTAATGATTCATGATTCATGATTCATGATTCATGATTCACGATTAACGATTCATGATTCGATTCATGATTCATGATTCATGATTTAATTCATGATTCATGATTCATGATTCAATTCATGATTCATGATTCATGATTCGATTCACGATGCTCATGATTCATGATATATGATTTGATTCATGATTCATGATTCATGATTCAATTCATGATTCATGATTCATGAATCATGATTTATGATTCGATTCAGATTCATGATTATGATTCAATTTATGATTCATGATTCATGATTCATGAATCAATTCATGATTCATGATTCATGATTCAAGATTCATGATTCAATCATGATTCATGATTCAATTCATGATTCATGATTCAATTCATTATTCTTGATTAATGATTCATGATTCGATTCATGATTCAATTAATGATTTAATTCATGATTTATGATTCATGATTCATGATTCAATTCATGATCATGATTCATGATTCAATTCATGTTTCATGATTCGATTCATGATTCATGATTCAATTCATGATTCATGATTCGATTCATGATTCATGATTCATGATTCAATTCATGATTCATGATTCAAGATTCATGATTCAATTCATGATTCATGAATCATGATTCAATTCATGATGCATAATATATGATTCATGCTTCAATTCATGATTTATGATTCATGATTCATGATTCATTATTCGATTCATGATTCATAATTCATGATTCAATTCATGATTCATAATCATGATTCATGATTCAATTCATGATTCATAATTCATGATTCATGATTTGATTCATGATTACATGATTCATGAGTCATGATTCATGAGTCATGATTTATGATTCGGATTCATGATTCATGATTCAATTCATGATTCGATTCCTGATTCAATTCATGATTCATGATTCAATTCATGATTCGATTCCTGATTTCAATTCATGATTCATGATTCTATTCATGATTCATGATTCATGATTCAAGATTCAATTCATGATTCATGATTCAATTCATGATTCATGATTCAATTCATGATTCATGATTCATGATCATGATTCATGATTCATGATTTCAATGATTCATGATTCAATTCATGATTCATTGATTCATGATTCAATTCATGATTCATGATTCGATTCATGATTCATGATTCAATTCATGATTCATGATTTATAATTCAATTCATGATTCATGATTCATGATTTATGATTCAATTCATGATTCATGATTCATGATTCATGATTCAATTCATGATTCATAATTCATGATTCATGATTCATGATTTGATTCATGATTCATGATTCATAAATTTATGATTCAATTCATGATTCATGATTCAATCAATGATTCAGATTCATGATTCAATTCATGATTCATGATTCATGATTCGATTCATGATTCATGATTCATGATTTAATTCATGATTCATGATTCATGATTTGATTCATGATTCATGATTCATGATTAATGATTTGATTCATGATTCATGATTCTGATTCAATTCATGATTCATGATGTCATGAATCATGATTTATGACTTCGATTCATGATTCATGATTTATGATTCAATTTATGATTCATGATTCATGATTCATGAATCAATTCATGATTCATGATTCATGATTCAAGATTCATGATTCAATCATGATTCATGATTCAATTCATGATTCATGATTCAATTCATTATTCTTGATTAATGATTCTTGATTCGATTCATGATTCAATTAATGATTTAATTCATGATTTATGATTCATGATTCATGATTCAATTCATGATTCATGATTCATGATTCAATTCATGTTTCATGATTCGATTCATGATTCATGATTCAATTCATGATTCATGATTCATAATTCAATTCATGATTCATGATTCAAGATTTATGATTCAATTCATGATTCATGAATCATGATTCAATTCATGATGCATAATTCATGATTCATGCTTCAATTCATGATTTATGATTCATGATTCATGATTCATTATTCGATTCATGATTCATAATTTATGATTCAATTCATGATTCATGATTCATGATTCATGATTCAATTCATGATTCATAATTCATGATTCATGATTCAATTCATGATTCATAATTCATGATTCATGATTCATGATTTGATTCATGATTCAATTCATGATTCCATGATTCATGATTCAATTCATGATTCATGATTCGATTCCTGATTCAATTCATGATTCATGATTCTATCATGATTCATGATTCAAGATTCAATTCATGATTCATGATTCAATTCATGATTCATGATTCATGATTCATGATTCATGATTCATGATTCAATTCATGATTCATGATTCATGATTCAATTCATGATTCATGATTCGATTCATGATTCATGATTCATGATTCAATTCATGATTCATGATTTATAATTCAATTCATGATTCATGATTCATGATTATGATTCAATTCATGATTCATGATTCATGATTCAATTCATGATTCATAATTCATGATTCATGATTCATGATTTGATTCATGATTCATGATTCAATTCATGATTCATGATTCATGATTCATGATTCATAAATTTATGATTCAATTCATGATTCATGATTCAATCAATGATTCATGATTCATGATTCAATTCATGATTCATGATCATGATTTGATTCATGATTCATGATTCATGATTCAATTCATGATTCATGATTCATGATTCAATTCATGATTCATGATTCATGATTCAAGATTCAATTCATGATTCATGATTCAATTCATGATTCATGATTCATGATTAATGATTCAATTCATGATTCATGATTCGATTCATGATTTGATTCATGATTCAATTCATGATTCATGATTCATGATTCAATTCATGATTCATGATTCGATTCCTGATTCAATCATGATTCATGATTCTATTCATGATTCATTGATTCATGATTCATGATTCAATTCATGATTCATGATTCATGATTCAATTCATGATTCATGATTCGATTCATGATTCATGATTCAATTCATGATTCATGATTTATAATTCAATTCATGATTCATGATTCATGATTTATGATTCAATTCATGATTCATGATTCATGATCATGATTCATGATTCAATTCATGATTCATAATTCATGATTCATGATTCATGATTTGATTCATGATTCATGATTCAATTCATGATTCATGATTCATGATTCATAAATTTATGATTCAATTCATGATTCATGATTCAATCAATGATTCATGATTCAATTCATGATTCATGATTCATGATTCGATTCATGATTCATGATTCATGATTCATGATTCAATTCATGATTCATGATTCATGATTCAATTTCATGATTCATGATTCATGATTCAAGATTCAATTCATGATTCATGATTCAATTCATGATTCATTGATTCATGATTAATGATTCAATTCATGATTCATGATTCGATTCATGATTCATGATTCATTATTCAATTCATGATTCATGATTTATGATTCAATTCATGATTCATGATTCATGATTCAATTCATGATTCATAATTCATGATTCATGATTCATGAATTGATTCATGATTCATGATTCAATTCATGATTCATGATCATGATTCATGATTCATGATTTATGATTCGACTCATGATTCATGATTCAATAATGATTCATGATTCATGATTTAATTCATGATTCATGATTCATGATTTAATTCATGATTAATGTTTCATGATCATGATTTAATTCATGATTAATGTTTCATGATTCATGATTCATGATTCACGATAACGATTCATGATTCGATTCATGATTCATGATTCATGATTTAATTCATGATTCATGATTCATGATTCAATTCATGATTCATGATTCATGATTCATGATTCGATTCACGATTCATGATTCATGATATATGATTTGATTCATGATTCATGATTCATGATTCAATTCATGATTCATGATTCATGAATCATGATTTATGATTCGAATCATGATTCATGATTTATGATTCAATTTATGATTCATGATTCATAATTCATGAATCAATTCATGATTCATGATTCATGATTCAAGATTCATGATTCAATCATGATTCATGATTCAATTCATGATTCATGATTCAATTCATTATTCTTGATTAATGATTCATGATTCGATTCATGATTCAATTAATGATTTAATTCATGATTTATGATTCATGATTCATGATTCAATTCATGATTCAATTCATGAATCATGATTCATGATTCAATTCATGTTTCATGATTCGATTCATGATTCATGATTCAATTCATGATTCATGATTCATGATTCAATTCATGATTCATGATTCAAGATTCATGATTCAAGATTCATGATTCAATTCATGATTCATGAATCATGATTCAATTCATGATGCATAATTCATGATTCATGCTTCAATTCATGATTTATGATTCATGATTCATGATCATTATTCGATTCATGATTCATAATTCTAATTCATGATTCAATTCATAATTCATAATTCATGATTCATGATTCAATTCATGATTCATAATTCATGATTCATGATTTGATTCATGATTCAATTCATGATTCATGATTCATGATTCATTATTCGATTCATGATTCATGATTCATGATTCGATTCACGATTCATGATTCATGATATATGATTTGATTCATGATTCATGATTCATGATTCAATTCATGATTCATGATTCAATTCATGATTTATGATTCGAATCATGATTCATGATTTATGATTCAATTTATGATTCATGATTCATAATTCATGAATCAATTCATGATTCATGATTCATGATTCAAGATTCATGATTCAATTCATGATTCATGATTCGATTCATGATTCAATTAATGATTTAATTCATTATTCTTGATTAATGATTCATGATTCGATTCATGATTCAATTAATGATTTAATTCATGATTTATGATTCATGATTCATGATTCAATTCATGATTCAATTCATGATTCATGATTCATGATTCAATTCATGTTTCATGATTCGATTCATGATTCATGATTCAATTCATGATTCATGATTCATGATTCAATTCATGATTCATGATTCAAGATTCATGATTCAATTCATGATTCATGAATCATGATTCAATTCATGATGCATAATTCATGATTCATGCTTCAATTCATGATTTATGATTCATGATTCATGATTCATTATTCGATTCATGATTCATAATTCATGATTCAATTCATGATTCATAATTCATGATTCATGATTCAATTCATGATTCATAATTCATGATTCATGATTCATGATTTGATTCATGATTCAATTCATGATTCATGATTCATGATTCAATTCATGATTCATGATTCAATTCATGATTCGATTCCTGATTCAATTCATGATTCATGATTCTATTCATGATTCATGATTCATGATTCAAGATTCAATTCATGATTCATGATTCAATTCATGATTCATGATTCATGATTCATGATTCATGATTCAATTCATGATTCATGATTCATGATTCAATTCATGATTCATGATTCATGATTCAATTCATGATTCATGATTTATAATTCAATTCATGATTCATGATTCATGATTTATGATTCAATTCATGATTCATGATTCATGATTCATGATTCATGATTCAATTCATGATTCATAATTCATGATTCATGATTCATGATTTGATTCATGATTCATGATTCATGATTTGATTCATGATTCATGATTCATGATTAATGATTTGATTCATGATTGATGATTCGTGATTCAATTCATGATTCATGATTCATGAATCATGATTTATGATTCGATTCATGATTCATGATTCAATTCATGATTCATGATTCATGATTCAATTCATGATTCATGATTCAATTCATGATTCATTATTCAAGATTCATGATTCATGATTTAATTCATGATTCATGATTCGATTTATGATTCATGATTCATGATTCAATTTATGATTCATGATTCATGATTCATAATGCATAATTCATGATTCATGATTCAATTCATGATTCATGATTCATGATTCATGATTTGATTCATGATTCATGATTTATGATTCAATTCATGATTCATGATTCATGATTCATGATTCATGATTCAATTCATGTTTCATAATTCATGATTCATGATTCAATTTATGATTCATAATTCATGATTCATGATTCATGATTTGATTCATGATTCAGGATTCAATTCATGATTCATGATTCATGATTCATGATTCATTATTTATAATTCGATTCATGATTCAATTAATGATTCATGATTCATGATTCAATTAATGATTCATGATTCATGATTTAATTCATGATTAATGATTTATGATTCATGATTCATGATTCATGATTCATGACTCATGATTCGATTCATGATTCATGATTCATGATTAATGATTCATGATTCGATTCATGATTCATGATTCATGATTTAATTCATGATTCATGATTCATGATTCAATTCATGATTCATGATTCATGATTAATGATTCATGATTTATGATTCGATTCATGATTCATGATTTATGATTCGATTCATGATTCATGATTTATGATTCAATTCATGATTCATGATTCATGATTCAATTCAGGATTCATGATTCAATTCATGATTCATGATTCAAGATTTATGATTCATGATTCAATTCATGATTCATGATTTGATTTATGATTCATGATTCATGATTCAATTCATGATTCATGATTCATATTTCAATTCATGATTCATGATTCATGATTCAATTCATGATTCATGATTCATGATTCTTGATTCAATTCATGATTCAATTCATGATTCTTGATTCATGATTCAAGATTCAATTCATGATTCATGATTCGATTCATGATTCTTCATTCATGATTCATGATTGGATTCATGATTCATGATTCAATTCATGATTCATGATTCATGATTCTTGATTCAATTCATGATTCAATTCATGATTCTTGATTCATGATTCAAGATTCAATTCATGATTCATGATTCGATTCATGATTCTTGATTCATGATTCATGATTGGATTCATGATTCATGATTCAATTCATGATTCAATTCATGATTCATGATTCAATTCATAATTCATGAGTCGGTTCATGATTCAATTCATGATTCATGATTCAATTCATGATTCAATTCATGATTCAATTCATGATTCATTATTCATAATTCAATTCATGATTCATGATTTGATTCATGATTCATGATTCAATTTATGATTCACGATTCATGATTCAATCCATGATTCATGATTCATGATTCAATTCATGATTCATGATTCATTATTCATGATTCATGATTCAATTCATGATTCATAATTCATGATTCATGATTCAATTCATGATTCATGATTCATTGTATGATTCATGATTCACTTAATGATTCATGATTTAAATCATGATTCATGACTCAATTCATGATTCGATTCATGATTCAATTCATGATTCATGATTCGATTTATGAATCATTATTCATGATTCAATTCATGATTCATGATTCATGATTAAATTCATGATTCGATTTATGAATCATGATTCATGATTCATGATTCAATTCATGATTCATGATTCAATTTATTATTCATGATTCATGATTCAAGATTCAATTCATGATTCATGATTAAATTCATGATTCATGATTCATGATTAATGATTTAATTCATGATTTATGATTCATGATTTGATTCATGATTCATGATTCAATTCATGATTCATGATTCATGATTCATGATTCATGATTTATGATTCGACTCATGATTCATGATTCAATTAATGATTCATAATTCATGATTCAATTCATGATTTATGAT
This sequence comes from Mixophyes fleayi, assembly GCF_038048845.1. NCBI lineage: Eukaryota > Metazoa > Chordata > Amphibia > Anura > Limnodynastidae > Mixophyes > Mixophyes fleayi. The sequence goes on along the minus strand of NW_027448167.1, from coordinate 36,027 downwards.
TCATGATTTACTTCATGATTAATGATTCATGATTCATGATTCATGATTCATGATTCATGATTCATGATTCGATTAATGATTCATGATTCATGATTTAATTCATGATTCGATTAATGATTCATGATTCATGATTTAATTCATGTTCCATGATTCATGATTCAATTCATGATTCATGATTCATGATTCATGATTCATGATTTGATTTATGATTCATGATTCATGATTCAATTCATGATTCATGATTCATGAATCATGATTTATGATTCGATTCATGATTCATGATTCAATTCATGATTCATGATTCAAGATTCATGATTCATGATTCATTTCATGATTCATGATTCAATTCATTATTCTTGATTAATGATTCAATTCATGTTTCATGATTCAATTCATGATTCATGATTCATGATTCAATTCATGATTCATGATTCAATTCATGATTCATGATTCAATTCATGATTCAAGATTCATGATTCAATTCATGATTCATGAATCATGATTCAATTCATGATGCATAATTCATGATTCATGATTTAATTCATGATTCATGATTCATGATTCATGATTCATTATTCGATTCATGATTCATAATTTATGATTCAATTCATGATTCATAATTCATGATTCATGATTCAATTCATGATTCATAATTCATGATTCATGATTCAATTCATGATTCATGATTCATGATTCATGATTCATGATTTATGATTCGATTCATGATTCATAATTCAATTAATGATTCATGATTCATGATTCAATTCATGATTCATGATTTAATTCATAATTCAATTCATGATTCATGAATCATGATTCAATTCATGATGCATAATTCATGATTCATGATTTAATTCATGATTCATGATTCATGATTCATGATTCCTTATTCGATTCATGATTCATAATTTATGATTCAATTCATGATTCATGATTCATGATTCATGATTCAATTCATGATTCATAATTCATGATTCATGATTCAATTCATGATTCATAATTCATGATTCATAATTCATGATTTGATTCATGTTTCAATTCATGATTCATGATTCATGATTCATGATTCATGACTCATGATTCGATTCATGATTCATGATTCATGATTAATGATTCATGATTCAATTCATGATTCATGATTCATGATTTAATTCATGATTCATGATTCATGATTCATGACTCATGATTCATGATTCATGATTCATGATTCGATTCATGATTCATGATTCATGATTAATGATTTGATTCATGATTCATGATTTATGATTCAATTCATGATTCATGATTCATGATTTATGATTCGATTCATGATTCATGATTTATGATTCAATTCATGATTCATGATTCATGATTCAATTCATGATTCATGATTCAATTCATGATTCATGATTCAAGATTCATGATTCATGATTCAATTCATGATTCATGATTTGATTTATGATTCATGATTCATGATTCAATTCATGATTCATGATTCATGATTCATGATTCATGATTCATATTTCAATTCATGATTCATGATTCATGATTCAATTCATGATTCATGATTCTTGATTCAATTCATGATTCAATTCATGATTCTTGATTCATGATTCATGATTCATGATTCAATTCATGATTCATGATTCGATTCATGATTCTTGATTCATGATTCATGATTTGATTAATGATTCATGATTCATGATTCAATTCATGATTTATTATTCATGATTCGATTCATGATTCATGATTCGATTCATGATTCATGATTCATGATTCAATTTATGATTCTTGATTCATGATTCAAGATTCAATTCATGATTCGATTCATGATTCTTGATTCATGATTCAATTTATGATTCTTGATTCATGATTCAAGATTCAATTCATGATTCGATTCATGATTCTTGATTCATGATTCATGATTGGATTCATGATTCATGATTCAATTCATGATTCAATTCATGATTCATAATTCAATTCATAATTCATGATTCATGATTCATGATTCAATTCATGATTCAATTCATGATTCATTATTCATGATTCATGATTCATGATTCAATTCATGATTCAATTCATGATTCATTATTCATAATTCAATTCATGATTCATGATTTGATTCATGATTCATGATTCAATTTATGATTCATGATTCATGATTCAATCCATGATTCATGATTCATGATTCAATTCATGATTCATGATTCATTATTCATGATTCATGAATCAATTCATGATTCATAATTCATGATTTATGATTCAATTCATGATTCATGATTCATAATTCATTGTATGATTCATGATTCATGATTCACTTAATGATTCATGATTTAAATCATGATTCATGACTCAATTCATGATTCGATTCATGATTCAATTCATGATTCATGATTCGATTTATGAATCATGATTCATGATTCAATTCATGATTCATGATTCATGATTCAATTCATGATTCGATTCCTGATTCAATTCATGATTCATGATTCAATTCATGATTCATGATTCAATTTATTATTCATGATTCTATTCATGATTTATGATTCAATTCATGATTCATGATTTGATTCTTGATTCATGATTCAATTCATGATTCATGATTCATGATTCAATTCATAATTCATGATTCATGATTCAATTCATGATTCATGATTCATGATTCAAGATTCAATTCATGATTTATGATTAAATTCATGATTCATGATTCATGAATAATGATTTAATTCATGATTTATGATTCATGATTTGATTCATGATTCATGATTCAATTCATGATTCATGATTCACGATTCATGATTCATGATTTATGATTCGACTCATAATTCATGATTCAATTAATGATTCATAATTCATGATTCATGATTCAATTAATGATTTAATTCATGATTTATGATTCATGATTCATGATTCAATTCATGATTCATGATTCTTGATTCAATTCATGATTCAATTCATGATTCTTGATTCATGATTCATGATTCATGATTCAATTCATGATTCATGATTCGATTCATGATTCTTGATTCATGATTCATGATTTGATTAATGATTCATGATTCATGATTCAATTCATGATTTATTATTCATGATTCGATTCATGATTCATGATTCGATTCATGATTCATGATTCATGATTCAATTTATGATTCTTGATTCATGATTCAAGATTCAATTCATGATTCGATTCATGATTCTTGATTCATGATTCAATTTATGATTCTTGATTCATGATTCAAGATTCAATTCATGATTCGATTCATGATTCTTGATTCATGATTCATGATTGGATTCATGATTCATGATTCAATTCATGATTCAATTCATGATTCATAATTCAATTCATAATTCATGATTCATGATTCATGATTCAATTCATGATTCAATTCATGATTCATTATTCATGATTCATGATTCATGATTCAATTCATGATTCAATTCATGATTCATTATTCATAATTCAATTCATGATTCATGATTTGATTCATGATTCATGATTCAATTTATGATTCATGATTCATGATTCAATCCATGATTCATGATTCATGATTCAATTCATGATTCATGATTCATTATTCATGATTCATGAATCAATTCATGATTCATAATTCATGATTTATGATTCAATTCATGATTCATGATTCATAATTCATTGTATGATTCATGATTCATGATTCACTTAATGATTCATGATTTAAATCATGATTCATGACTCAATTCATGATTCGATTCATGATTCAATTCATGATTCATGATTCGATTTATGAATCATGATTCATGATTCAATTCATGATTCATGATTCATGATTCAATTCATGATTCGATTCCTGATTCAATTCATGATTCATGATTCAATTCATGATTCATGATTCAATTTATTATTCATGATTCTATTCATGATTTATGATTCAATTCATGATTCATGATTTGATTCTTGATTCATGATTCAATTCATGATTCATGATTCATGATTCAATTCATAATTCATGATTCATGATTCAATTCATGATTCATGATTCATGATTCAAGATTCAATTCATGATTTATGATTAAATTCATGATTCATGATTCATGAATAATGATTTAATTCATGATTTATGATTCATGATTTGATTCATGATTCATGATTCAATTCATGATTCATGATTCACGATTCATGATTCATGATTTATGATTCGACTCATAATTCATGATTCAATTAATGATTCATAATTCATGATTCAATTCATGATTTATGATTCATGATTTAATTCATGATTAATGATTCATGATTCATGATTCATGATTCGATTAATGATTCATGATTCATGATTTAATTCATGTTCCATGATTCATGATTCAATTCATGATTCATGATTCATGATTCATGATTCATGATTTGATTTATGATTCATGATTCATGATTCAATTCATGAATTATGATTCATGAATCATGATTTATGATTCGATTCATGATTCATGATTTATGATTAAATTTATGATTCATGATTCATGAATCAATTCATGATTTATTATTCATGATTCAAGATTCATGATTCAATCATGATTCATGATTCAATTCATGATTCATGATTCAAGATTCATGATTCATGATTCATTTCATGATTCATGATTCAATTCATTATTCTTTATTAATGATTCATAATTCGATTCATGATTCAATTAATGATTTAATTCATGATTTATGATTCATGATTCATGATTTAATTCATGATTCATGATTCATGATTCAATTCATGTTTCATGATTCAATTCATGATTCATGATTCATGATTCAATTCATGATTCATGATTCATGATTCAATTCATGATTCATGATTCAATTAATGATTCATGATTCGATTCATGATTCATGATTCAATTCATGATTCATGATTCAATTCATAATTCATGAGTCGATTCATGGTTCATGATTCAATTCATGATTCATGATTCAATTCATGATTCAATTCATGATTCAATTCATGATTCATTATTCATAATTCAATTCATGATTCATGATTTGATTCATGATATATGATTCAATTTATGATTCATGATTCATGATTCAATCCATGATTCATGATTCATGATTCAATTCATGATTCATGATTCATTATTCATGATTCATGATTCAATTCATGATTCATAATTCATGATTCATGATTCAATTCATGATTCATGATTCATGATTAAATTCATGATTCGATTTATGAATCATGATTCATGATTCATGATTCAATTCATGATTCATGATTCAATTTATTATTCATGATTCTATTCATGATTTATGATTCAATTCATGATTCATAATTTGATTCTGGATTCATGATTAAATTCATGATTCATGATTCATGATTCAATTCATGATTCATGATTCATGATTCAATTCATGATTCATGATTCATGATTCATGATTCATGATTTATGATTTGACTCATGATTCATGATTCAATTAATGATTCATAATTCATGATTCAATTCATGATTTATGATTCATGATTTAATTCATGATTAATGATTCATGATTCATGATTCATGATTCATGATTCATGATTCGATTAATGATTCATGATTCATGATTTAATTCATGTTCCATGATTCATGATTCAATTCATGATTCATGATTCATGATTCATGATTTGATTTATGATTCATGATTCATGATTCAATTCATGATTCATGATTCATGAATCATGATTTATGATTCGATTCATGATTCATGATTCAATTCATGATTCATGATTCAAGATTCATGATTCATGATTCATTTCATGATTCATGATTCAATTCATTATTCTTGATTAATGATTCATAATTCGATTCATGATTCAATTAATGATTTAATTCATGATTTATGATTCATGATTCATGATTCAATTCATGATTCATGATTCATGATTCAATTCATGTTTCATGATTCAATTCATGATTCATGATTCATGATTCAATTCATGATTCATGATTCATGATTCAATTCATGATTCATGATTCAATTCATGATTCAAGATTCATGATTCAATTCATGATTCATGAATCATGATTCAATTCATGATGCATAATTCATGATTCATGATTTAATTCATGATTCATGATTCATGATTCATGATTCATTATTCGATTCATGATTCATAATTTATGATTCAATTCATGATTCATAATTCATGATTCATGATTCAATTCATGATTCATAATTCATGATTCATGATTCAATTCATGATTAATGATTCATGATTCATGATTCATGATTTATGATTCGATTCATGATTCATGATTCAATTAATGATTCATGATTCATGATTCAATTCATGATTCATGATTTAATTCATGATTCAATTCATGATTCATGAATCATGATTCAATTCATAATGCATAATTCATGATTCATGATTTAATTCATGATTCATGATTCATGATTCATGATTCATTATTCGATTCATGATTCATAATTTATGATTCAATTCATGATTCATGATTCATGATTCATGATTCAATTCATGATTCATAATTCATGATTCATGATTCAATTCATGATTCATAATTCATGATTCATAATTCATGATTTGATTCATGTTTCAATTCATGATTCATGATTCATGATTCATGATTCATGATTCATGATTCATGACTCATGATTCGATTCATGATTCATGATTCATGATTAATGATTCATGATTCGATTCATGATTCATGATTCATGATTTAATTCATGATTCATGATTCATGATTCAATTCATGATTCATGATTCATGATTCATGATTCGATTCATGATTCATGATTCATGATTAATGATTTGATTCATGATTCATGATTCATGATTCAATTCATGATTCATTATTCATGATTTATGATTTATGATTCGATTCATGATTCATGATTTATGATTCAATTCATGATTCATGATTCATGATTCAATTCATGATTCATGATTCAATTCATGATTCATGATTCAAGATTCATGATTCATGATTCAATTCATGATTCATGATTCATGATTCATATTTCAATTCATGATTCATGATTCATGATTCAATTCATGATTCATGATTCATGATTCTTGATTCAATTCATGATTCAATTCATGATTCTTGATTCATGATTCATGATTCAATTCATGATTCATGATTCGATACATGATTCTTGATTCATGATTCATGATTTGATTAATGATTCATGATTCATGATTCAATTCATGATTTATTATTCATGATTCGATTCATGATTCATGATTCGATTCATGATTCATGATTCATGATTCAATTTATGATTCTTGATTCATGATTCAAGATTCAATTCATGATTCGATTCATGATTCTTGATTCATGATTGGATTCATGATTCATGATTCAATTCATGATTCAATTCATGATTCATGATTCATGATTCATTATTCATGATTCGATTCATGATTCAATTCATGATTCATAATTCAATTCATAATTCATGAGTCAATTCATTATTCATGATTCATGATTCAATTCATGATTCATGATTCAATTCATGATTCATGATTCATAATTCATGATTCATGATTCATGATTCATGATTCAATTCATGATTCAATTCATGATTCATTATTCATAATTCAATTCATGATTCATGATTTGATTCATGATTCATGATTCAATTTATGATTTATGATTCATGATTCAATCCATGATTCATGATTCATGATTCAATTCATGATTCATGATTCATTATTCATGATTCATGATTCAATTCATGATTCATAATTCATGATTCATGATTCAATTCATGATTCATGATTCATAATTCATTGTATGATTCATGATTCATGATTCACTTAATGATTCATGATTTAAATCATGATTAATGACTCAATTCATGATTCGATTCATGATTCAATTCATGATTCATGATTCGATTTATGAATCATGATTCATGATTCAATTCATGATTCATGATTCAATTCATGATTCGATTGCTGATTCAATTCATGATTCATGATTCAATTCATGATTCATGATTCAATTTATTATTCATGATTCTATTCATGATTTATGATTCAATTCATGATTCATGATTTGATTCTTGATTCATGATTCAATTCATGATTCATGATTCATGATTCAATTCATGATTCATGATTCATGATTCAATTCATGATTCATGATTCATGATTCAAGATTCAATTCATGATTTATGATTAAATTCATGATTCATGATTCATGATTAATGATTTAATTCATGATTTATGATTCATGATTTGATTCATGATTCATGATTCAATTCATGATTCATGATTAATGATTCATGATTCATGATTCATGATTCATGATTCGATTAATGATTCATATTTCATGATTTAATTCATGTTCCATGATTCATGATTCAATTCATGATTCATGATTCATGATTCATGATTCATGATTTGATTTATGATTCATGATTCATGATTCAATTCATGAATTATGATTCATGAATCATGATTTATGATTCGATTCATGATTCATGATTTATGATTAAATTTATGATTCATGATTCATGAATCAATTCATGAATTATTATTCATGATTCAAGATTCATGATTCAATTCATGATTCATGATTCAATTCATGATTCATGATTCAAGATTCATGATTCATGATTCATTTCATGATTCATGATTCAATTCATTATTCTTGATTAATGATTCATAATTCGATTCATGATTCAATTAATGATTTAATTCATGATTTATGATTCATGATTCATGATTCAATTCATGATTCATGATTCATGATTCAATTCATGTTTCATGATTCAATTCATGATTCATGATTCATGATTCAATTCATGATTCATGATTCATGATTCAATTCATGATTCATGATTCAATTAATGATTCATGATTCATGATTCATGATTCATGATTCAATTCATGATTCATGAATCATGATTCAATTCATGATGCATAATTCATGATTCATGATTTAATTCATGATTCATGATTCATGATTCATGATTCATTATTCGATTCATGATTCATAATTTATGATTCAATTCATGATTCATGATTCATGATTCATGATTCAATTCATGATTCATAATTCATGATTCATGATTCAATTCATGATTCATAATTCATGATTCATGATTCATGATTCAATTCATGATTCAATTCATGATTCATGATTCATGATTCATGATTCATGATTTATGATTCGATTCATGATTCAATTAATGATTCATGATTCATGATTCAATTCATGATTCATGATTTAATTCATGATTAATGATTCATGATTCATGATTCGTGATTCATGATTTGATTCATGATTCATGATTCGATTCATGATTCATGATTCATGATTTAATTCATGATTCATGATTCATAATTCAAGATTCAATTCATGATTCATGATTCAATTCATGATTCATGATTCATGATTAATGATTCAATTCATGATTTATGATTCATGATTCAATTCATGATTCATGATTTGATTCATGATTCATGATTCATGATTTAATTCATGATTCATGATTCATGATTCATGATTCATGATTCAATTCATGATTCATAATTCATGATTCATGATTTATGATTCAATTCATGATTCATGATTCAATTAATGATTCATGATTCATGATTCATGATTCATGATTCATGATTCAATTCATGATTCAATTAATGATTCATGATTCATGATTCAATTCATGATTCATGATTTAATTCATGATTAATGATTAATGATTCATGATTCATGATTCATGATTCGATTCATGATTCATGATTCATGATTACTGATTCATGATTCATGATTCATGATTTAATTTATGATTCATGATTCATGATTCGATTCATGATTCATGATTCATGATTCAATTCATGATTCATGATTCAATTCATGATTCATGATTCATGAATCATGATTTATGATTCGATTCTTGATTCATGATTTATGATTCAATTCATGATTCATGATTCATGATTCATGATTCAATTCATGATTCATGATTCAATTTATGATTCATGATTCATGATTCAATTCATGATTCATGATTCATGATTCAATTCATGATTCATGATTCATGATTCAATTCATGATTCATGAATCATGATTCAATTCATGATGCATAATTCATGGTTCATGATTAAATTCATGATTCATGATTCATTATTCATAATTTATGATTCAATTCATGATTCATGATTCATGATTCATGATTCATGATTCAATTCATGATTCATAATTCATGATTCATGATTCAATTCATGATTCATAATTCATGATTCATGATTCATGATTTGATTCATGATTCATGATTCAATTCATGATTCATGATTCATGATTCATGATTTATGATTCGATTCATGATTCATGATTCAATTAATGATTCATGATTCATGATTCAATTCATGATTCATGATTCATGATTTAATTCATGATTAATGATTAATGATTCATGATTCATGATTCATGATTCGATTCATGATTCATGATTCATGATTAATGATTCATGATTCGATTCATGGTTCATGATTCATGATTTAATTCATGATTCATGATTCATGATTCGATTCATGATTCATGATTCATGATTAATGATTTGATTTATGATTCATGATTCAATTCATGATTCATGATTCATGATTCGATTCATGATTCATGATTAATGATTTGATTCATGATTCATGATTCATGATTCAATTCATGATTCATGATTCATGATTTATGATTCGATTCATGATTCATGATTTATGATTCAATTCATGATTCATGATTCAATTAATGATTCATGATTCATGATTCATGATTCATGATTCATGATTCAATTCATGATTCAATTAATGATTCATGATTCATGATTCAATTCATGATTCATGATTTAATTCATGATTAATGATTCATGATTCATGATTCATGATTCATGATTCGATTCATGATTCATGATTCATGATTACTGATTCATGATTCATGATTCATGATTTAATTTATGATTCATGATTCATGATTCGATTCATGATTCATGATTCATGATTCAATTCATGATTCATGATTCAATTCATGATTCATGATTCATGAATCATGATTTATGATTCGATTCTTGATTCATGATTTATGATTCAATTCATGATTCATGATTCATGATTCATGATTCATGATTCAATTCATGATTCATGATTCGATTTATGATTCATGATTCATGATTCAATTCATGATTCATGATTCATGATTCAATTCATGATTCATGATTCATGATTCAATTCATGATTCATGAATCATGATTCAATTCATGATGCATAATTCATGGTTCATGATTAAATTCATGATTCATGATTCATTATTCATAATTTATGATTCAATTCATGATTCATGATTCATGATTCATGATTCATGATTCAATTCATGATTCATAATTCATGATTCATGATTCAATTCATGATTCATAATTCATGATTCATGATTCATGATTTGATTCATGATTCATGATTCAATTCATGATTCATGATTCATGATTCATGATTTATGATTCGATTCATGATTCATGATTCAATTAATGATTCATGATTCATGATTCAATTCATGATTCATGATTCATGATTTAATTCATGATTAATGATTAATGATTCATGATTCATGATTCATGATTCGATTCATGGTTCATGATTCATGATTTAATTCATGATTCATGATTCATGATTCGATTCATGATTCATGATTCATGATTAATGATTTGATTTATGATTCATGATTCAATTCATGATTCATGATTCATGATTCGATTCATGATTCATGATTAATGATTTGATTCATGATTCATGATTCATGATTCAATTCATGATTCCTGATTCATGATTTATGATTCGATTCATGATTCATGATTTATGATTCAATTCATGATTCATGATTCATGATTCATGATTCATGATTTAATTCATGATTCATGATTCAATTCATGATTCATGATTCAGGATTCATGATTCATGATTCAATTCATGATTCATGATTCGATTTATGATTCATGATTCATGATTCAATTCATGATTCATGATTCATGAATCATGATTCAATTCATGATGCATAATTCATGATTCATGATTCAATTCATGATTCATGATTCATAATTTATGATTCAATTTATGATTCATGATTCATGATTCAATTCATGATTCATAATTCATGATTCATGATTCAATTCATGATTCATAATTCATGATTCATGATTTGATTCATGATTCATGATTCAATTCATGATTCATGATTCATGATTCATGATTTATGATTCGATTCATGATTCATGATTTAATTAATGATTCATGATTCATGATTCAATTCATGATTCATGATTCATGATTTAATTCATGATTAATGATTCATGATTCATGATTCATGATTCATGATTCATGATTCAATTCATGATTCATAATTCATGATTCATGATTTGATTCATGATTCATGATTCAATTCATGATTCATGATTCATGATTCATGATTTATGATTCGATTCATGATTCACGATTTAATTAATGATTCATTATTCAATTCATGATTCATGATTCATGATTCATGATTTAATTCATGATTAATGATTCATGATTCATGATTCATGATTCGATTCATGATTCATGATTCATGATTAATGATTCATGATTCGATTCATGATTCATGATTTAATTCATGATTCATGATTCATGATTCGATTCATGATTCATGATTCATGATTAATGATTTGATTCATGATTCATGATTCAAGATTCATGATTCATGATTCAATTCATGATTCATGATTTGATTTATGATTCATGATTCATGATTCAATTCATGATTCATGATTCATGATTCAATTCATGATTCATGATTCTTGATTCAATTCATGATTCATGATTCATGATTCAATTCATGATTCAATTCATGATTCTTGATTCATGATTCATGATTCAATTCATGATTCATGATTTGATTCATGATTCTTTATTCATGATTCATGATTTGATTAATGATTCATGATTCATGATTCAATTCATGATTCATGATTCATGATTCATTATTCATGATTCGATTCATGATTCATGATTCGATTCATGATTCATGATTCAATTTATGATTCTTGATTCATGATTCAAGATTCAATTCATGATTCATGATTCGATTCGTGATTCTTGATTCATGATACATGATTCGATTCATGATTCATGATTCAATTCATGATTCAATTCATGATTCATGATTCATGATTCATTATTCATGATTCGATTCATGATTCATGATTCATGATTTAATTCATGATTCATGATTCAATTCATAATTCATGAGTCGATTCATGATTCATGATTCATGATTCAATTCATGATTTAATTAATGATTTATGATTCATGATTCATGATTCAATTCATGATTCATGATTCATGATTCAATTCATGATTCAATTCATGATTCATTATTCATAATTCAATTCATGATTCATGATTTGATTCATGATTCATGATTCAATTTATGATTCATGATTCATGATTCAATTCATGATTCATGATTCAATTCATGATTCATGATTCAATTCATGATTCATGATTCATTATATATGATTCATGATTCAATTCATGACTCATAATTCATGATTCATGATTCAATTCATGATTCATGATTCAATGTATGATTCATGATTCAATTAATGATTCATGATTTAAATAATGATTCATGACTCAATTCATGATTCGATTCATGATTCAATTCATGATTCATGATTTGATTTATGAATCATGATTCATGATTCAATTCATGATTCATGATTCATGATTCATGATTCATGATTCAATTCATGATTCGATTCCTGATTCAATTCATGATTCATGATTCAATTCATGATTCATGATTCATGATTCAATTCATTATTCATGATTCTATTCATGATTCATGATTCAATTCATGATTCATGATTCATGATTCAAGATTCAATTCATGATTCATGATTCAATTCATGTATCATGATTCATGATTAATGATTCAATTCATGATTCATGATTCATGATTCAATTCATGATTCATGATTCGATTCATGATTCATGATTTATGATTCAATTCATGATTTATGATTCAATTCATGATTCATGATTTATGATTTAATTCATGATTCATGATTCATGATTCATGATTCAATTCATGATTCATAATTCATGATTCATGAATCATGATTTGATTCATGATTCATGATTCAATTCATGATTCATGATTCATGATTCATGATTTATGATTCAATTCATGATTCATGATTCATGATTCGATTCATGATTCATGATTCATGATTAATGATTTGATTCATGATTCATGATTCCTGATTTAATTCATGATTCATGATTCGATTCATGATTCTTGATTCATGATTCATGATTGGATTCATGATTCATGATTCAATTCATGATTCAATTCATGATTCATGATTCATGATTCATTATTCATGATTCGATTCATGATTCAATTCATGATTCAATTCATGATTCATAATTCAATTCATAATTCATGAGTCGATTCATTATTCATGATTCATGATTCAATTCATGATTCAATTCATGATTCATGATTCATGATTCATGATTCATGATTCATGATTCAATTCATGATTCATTATTCATAATTCAATTCATGATTCATGATTTGATTCATGATTCATGATTTGATTCATGATTCATGATTCAATTTATGATTCATGATTCTTGATTCAATCCATGATTCATGATTCATGATTCAATTCATGATTCATGATTCATTATTCATGATTCATGATTCAATTCATGATTCATAATTCATGATTCATGATTCAATTCATGATTCATGATTCATAATTCATTGTATGATTCATGATTCATGATTCACTTAATGATTCATGATTTAAATCATGATTCATGACTCAATTCATGATTCGATTCATGATTCAATTCATGATTCATGATTCGATTTATGATTCAATTCATGATTCATGATTCATGATTCATTATTCATGATTCGATTCATGATTCAATTCATGATTCATAATTCAATTCATAATTCATGAGTCGATTCATTATTCATAATTCATGATTCAATTCATGATTCATGATTCAATTCATGATTCATGATTCATGATTCATGATTCATGATTCATGATTCATGATTCATGATTCAATTCATGATTCAATTCATGATTCATTATTCATAATTCAATTCATGATTCATGATTTGATTCATGATTCATGATTTGATTCATGATTCATGATTCAATTTATGATTCATGATTCATGATTCAATCCATGATTCATGATTCATGATTCAATTCATGATTCATGATTCATTATTCATGATTCATGATTCAATTCATGATTCATAATTCATGATTCATGATTCAATTCATGATTCATGATTCATGATTCAATCCATGATTCATGATTCATGATTCGATTCATGATTCAATTCATGATTCATGATTCATGATTCAATTCATGATTCGATTCCTGATTCAATTCATGATTCATGATTCAATTCATGATTCATGATTCAATTTATTATTCATGATTCTATTCATGATTTATGATTCAATTCATGATTCATGATTTGATTCTTGATTCATGATTCAATTCATGATTCATGATTCATGATTCAATTCATGATTTATGATTAAATTCATGATTCATGATTCATGATTAATGATTTAATTCATGATTTATGATTCATGATTTGATTCATGATTCATGATTCAATTCATGATTCATGATTCACGATTCATGATTCATGATTTATGATTCGACTCATGATTCATGATTCAATTAATGATTCATAATTCATGATTCAATTCATGATTTATGATTCATGATTTAATTCATGATTAATGATTCATGATTCATGATTCATGATTCATGATTCAATTCATGATTCATGATTCATGATTCATGATTCATGATTTGATTTATGATTCATGATTCATGATTCAATTCATGAATTATGATTCATGAATCATGATTTATGATTCGATTCATGATTCATGATTTATGATTAAATTTATGATTCATGATTCATGAATCAATTCATGATTTATTATTCATGATTCAAGATTCATGATTCAATTCATGATTCATGATTCAATTCATGATTCAAGATTCAGGATTCATGATTCATTTCATGATTCATGATTCAATTAATTATTCTTGATTAATGATTCATAATTCGATTCATGATTCAATTAATGATTTAATTCATGATTTATGATTCATGATTCATGATTCAATTCATGATTCATGATTCATGATTCAATTCATGATTCATGATTCAATTCATGATTCATGATTCATGATTCATGATTCAATTCATGAATCATGATTCAATTCATGATGCATAATTCATGATTCATGATTTAATTCATGATTCATGATTCATGATTCATGATTCATTATTCGATTCATGATTCATAATTTATGATTCAATTCATGATTCATGATTCATGATTCATGATTCAATTCATGATTCATAATTCATGATTCATGATTTAATTCATGATTCATAATTCATGATTCATGATTCATGATTCAATTCATGATTCAATTCATGATTCATGATTCATGATTTATGATTCGATTCATGATTCAATTCATGATTCATGATTTAATTCATGATTAATGATTCATGATTCATGATTCATGATTCATGATTTGATTCATGATTCATGATTCGATTCATGATTCATGATTCATGATTTAATTCATGATTCATGATTCATGATTCATAATTCAAGATTCAATTCATGATTCATGATTCAATTCATGATTCATGATTCATGATTAATGATTCAATTTATGATTCATGATTCATGATTCAATTCATGATTCATGATTTGATTCATGATTCATGATTCATGATTTAATTCATGATTCATGATTCATGATTCATGACTCATGATTCAATTCATGATTCATAATTCATGATTCATGATTTATGATTCAATTTATGATTCATGATTCAATTAATGATTCATGATTCATGCTTCATGATTCATGATTCATGATTCAATTCATGATTCAATTAATGATTCATGATTCATGATTCAATTCATGATTCATGATTTAATTCATGATTAATGGTTCATGATTCATGATTCATGATTCATGATTCATGATTCGATTCATGATTCATGATTCATGATTACTGATTCATGATTCATGATTCATGATTTAATTTATGATTCATGATTCATAATTCGATTCATGATTCATGATTTATGATTCAATTCATGATTCATGATTCATGATTCATGATTCATGATTCAATTCATGATTCATGATTCGATTTATGATTCATGATTCAATTCATGATTCATGATTCATGATTCAATTCATGACTCATGATTCATGATTCAATTCATGATTCATGAATCATGATTCAATTCATGATGCATAATTCATGGTTCATGATTCAATTCATGATTCATGATTCATTATTCATAATTTATGATTCAATTCATGATTCGATTCATGATTCATGATTCATGATTAATGATTCATGATTCGATTCATGGTTCATGATTCATGATTTAATTCATGATTCATGATTCATGATTCGATTCATGATTCATGATTCATGATTAATGATTTGATTTGTGATTCATGATTCAATTCATGATTCATGATTCATGATTCGATTCATGATTCATGATTAATGATTTGATTCATGATTCATGATTCATGATTCAATTCATGATTCATGATTCATGATTTATGATTCGATTCATGATTCATGATTTATGATTCAATTCATGATTCATGATTCAATTCATGATTCATGATTCAAGATTCATGATTCATGATTCAATTCATGATTCATGATTCGATTTATGATTCATGATTCATGATTCAATTCATGATTCATGATTCATGAATCATGATTCAATTCATGATGCATAATTCATGATTAATGATTCAATTCATGATTCATGATTCATGATTCATAATTTATGATTCAATTCATGATTCATGATTCATGATTCATGATTCAATTCATGATTCATAATTCATGATTCATGATTCAATTCATGATTCATGATTCATGATTCGATTCATGATTCATGATTAATGATTTGATTCATGATTCATGATTCATGATTCAATTCATGATTCATGATTCATGATTTATGATTCGATTCATGATTCATGATTTAATTCATGATTCATGATTCAATTCATGATTCATGATTCAAGATTCATGATTCATGATTCAATTCATGATTCATGATTCGATTTATGATTCATGATTCATGATTCAATTCATGATTCATGATTCATGAATCATGATTCAATTCATGATGCATAATTCATGATTCATGATTCAATTCATGATTCATGATTCATAATTTATGATTCAATTCATGATTAATGATTCATGATTCATGATTCATGATTCAATTCATGATTCATAATTCATGATTCATGATTCAATTCATGATTCATAATTCATGATTCATGATTTGATTCATGATTCATGATTCAATTCCTGATTCATGATTCATGATTCATGATTTATGATTCGATTCATGATTCATGATTTAATTAATGATTCATGATTCATGATTCAATTCATGATTCATGATTCATGATTTAATTCATGATTAATGATTCATGATTCATGATTCATGATTCATGATTCATGATTCAATTCATGATTCATAATTCATGATTCATGATTTGATTCATGATTCATGATTCAATTCATGATTCATGATTCATGATTTATGATTCGATTAATGATTCATGATTTAATTAATGATTCATTATTCAATTCATGATTCATGATTCATGATTTAATTCATGATTAATGATTCATGATTCATGATTCATGATTCGATTCATGATTCATGATTCATGATTAATGATTCATGATTCGATTCATGATTCATGATTTAATTCATGATTCATGATTCATGATTCGATTCATGATTCATGATTCATGATTAATGATTTGATTCATGATTCATGATTCAAGATTCATGATTCATGATTCAATTCATGATTCATGATTTGATTTATGATTCATGATTCATGATTCAATTCATGATTCATGATTCATGATTCAATTCATGATTCATGATTCATGATTCAATTCATGATTCATGATTCATGATTCATGATTCAATTCATGATTCAATTCATGATTCTTGATTCATGGTTCATGATTCAATTCATGATTCATGATTTGATTCATGATTCTTTATTCATGAATCATGATTAATGATTAATGATTCGATTCATGATTCATGATTTAATTCATGATTCATGGTTCATGATTCGATTCATGATTCATGATTCATGATTCAATTTATGATTCTTGATTCATGATTCAAGATTCAATTCATGATTCATGATTCGATTCATGATTCTTGATTCATGATACATGATTCAATTCATGATTCATGATTCATGATTCATTATTCATGATTCGATTCATGATTCATGATTCATGATTCAATTCATGATTCATGATTCAATTCATAATTCATGAGTCGATTCATGATTCATGATTCATGATTCAATTCATGATTTAATTCATGATTTATGATTCATGATTCATGATTCAATTCATGATTCATGATTCATGATTCAATTCATGATTCAATTCATGATTCAATTCATGATTCATTATTCATAATTCAATTCATGATTCATGAATTAATTCATGATTCATGATTCAATTTATGATTCATGATTCATGATTCAATTCATGATTCAATTTATGATTCATGATTCATGATTCAATTCATGATTCATGATTCAATTCATGATTCATGATTCAATTCA
The DNA here is from genome assembly GCF_038048845.1 of Mixophyes fleayi. Taxonomy (NCBI): domain Eukaryota; kingdom Metazoa; phylum Chordata; class Amphibia; order Anura; family Limnodynastidae; genus Mixophyes; species Mixophyes fleayi. The sequence goes on along the minus strand of NW_027448167.1, from coordinate 16,312 downwards.
TGATTCATGATTCATTATTCATGATTCATGATTCAATTCATGATTCATAATTCATGATTCATGATTCAATTCATGATTCATGATTCAATGTATGATTCATGATTCAATTAATGATTCATGATTTAAATAATGATTCATGACTCAATTCATGATTCGATTCATGATTCAATTCATGATTCATGATTTGATTTATGAATCATGATTCATGATTCAATTCATGATTCATGATTCAATTTATGATTCTTGATTCATGATTCAAGATTCAATTCATGATTCATGATTCGATTCATGATTCTTGATTCATGATACATGATTCAATTCATGATTCATGATTCATGATTCATTATTCATGATTCGATTCATGATTCATGATTCATGATTCAATTCATGATTCATGATTCAATTCATAATTCATGAGTCGATTCATGATTCATGATTCATGATTCAATTCATGATTTAATTCATGATTTATGATTCATGATTCATGATTCAATTCATGATTCATGATTCATGATTCAATTCATGATTCAATTCATGATTCAATTCATGATTCATTATTCATAATTCAATTCATGATTCATGAATTGATTCATGATTCATGATTCAATTTATGATTCATGATTCATGATTCAATTCATGATTCAATTTATGATTCATGATTCATGATTCAATTCATGATTCATGATTCAATTCATGATTCATGATTCAATTCATGATTCATGATTCATTATTCATGATTCATGATTCAATTCATGATTCATAATTCATGATTCATGATTCAATTCATGATTCATGATTCAATGTATGATTCATGATTCAATTAATGATTCATGATTTAAATAATGATTCATGACTCAATTCATGATTCGATTCATGATTCAATTCATGATTCATGATTTGATTTATGAATCATGATTCATGATTCAATTCATGATTCATGATTCATGATTCAATTCATGATTCATGATTCAATTCATGATTCGATTCCTGATTCAATTCATGATTCATGATTCAATTCATGATTCATGATTCATGATTCAATTCATGATTCATGATTCAATTCATGATTCGATTCCTGATTCAATTCATGATTCATGATTCAATTCATGATTCATGATTCATGATTCAATTCATTATTCATGATTCTATTCATGATTCATCATTCAATTCATGATTCATGATTCATGATTCAAGATTCAATTCATGATTCATGATTCATGATTCAATTCATGATTCATGATTCGATTCATGATTCATGATTTATGATTCAATTCATGATTTATGATTCAATTCATGATTCATGATTCATGATTCATGATTCATGATTTATGATTTAATTCATGATTCATGATTCATGATTCATGATTCAATTCATGATTCATAATTCATGATTCATGATTCATGATTTGATTCATGATTCATGATTCAATTCATGATTCATGATTCATGATTCATGATTCATGATTTATGATTCAATTCATGATTCATGATTCAATTAATGATTCATGATTCAATTCATGATTCATGATTTAATTCATGATTCATGATTTATGATTCATGATTCATGATTTATGATTAATGATTCATGATTCGATTCATGATTCATGATTCATGATTTAATTCATGATTCATGATTCATGATTCGATTCATGATTCATGATTCATGATTAATGATTTGATTCATGATTCATGATTCATGATTCAATTCATGATTCATGATTCATGATTTATGATTCGATTCATGATTCATGATTTATGATTCAATTGATGATTCATGATTTATGATTCATGATTCAATTCATGATTCATGATTCAATTCATGATTCATGATTCATGATTCATGATTCAATTCATGATTCATGATTCGATTTATGATTCATGATTCATGATTTAATTCATGATTCATGATTCATGATTCATGATTCATGATTCAATTCATGATTCATGAATCATGATTCAATTCATGATGCATGATTTATGATTCAATTCATGATTCATGATTCATGATTCATGATTCAAGATTCAATTCATGATTCATAATTCATGATTCATGATTCAATTCATGATTCATAATTCATGATTCATGATTCATGATTTGATTCATGATTCAGGATTCAATTCATGATTCATGATTCATGATTCATGATTCATTATTTATGATTCGATTCATGATTCATGATTCAATTAATGATTCATGATTCATGATTCAATTCATGATTCATGATTTAATTCATGATTAATGATTAATGATTCATGATTCATAATTCATGACTCATGATTCGATTCATGATTCATGATTTATGATTCATGATTCATGATTTATGATTAATGATTCATGATTCGATTCATGATTCATGATTCATGATTTAATTCATGATTCATGATTCATGATTCGATTCATGATTCATGATTCATGATTAATGATTTGATTCATGATTCATGATTCATGATTCAATTCATGATTCATGATTCATGATTTATGATTCGATTCATGATTCATGATTTATGATTCAATTGATGATTCATGATTTATGATTCATGATTCAATTCATGATTCATGATTCAATTCATGATTCATGATTCAAGATTCATGATTCATGATTCAATTCATGATTCATGATTCGATTTATGATTCATGATTCATGATTCAATTCATGATTCATGATTCATGATTCATGATTCATGATTCAATTCATGATTCATGAATCATGATTCAATTCATGATGCATGATTTATGATTCAATTCATGATTCATGATTCATGATTCATGATTCCTGATTCAATTCATGATTCATAATTCATGATTCATGATTCAATTCATGATTCATAATTCATGATTCATGATTCATGATTTGATTCATGATTCAGGATTCAATTCATGATTCATGATTCATGATTCATGATTCATTATTTATGATTCGATTCATGATTCATGATTCAATTAATGATTCATGATTCATGATTCAATTCATGATTCATGATTCATGATTTAATTCATGATTAATGATTAATGATTCATGATTCATAATTCACAACTCATGATTCGATTCATGATTCATGATGAATGATTCATGATTTGATTCATGATTCATGATTTAATTCATGATTTATGATTCATGATTCATGATTCAATTCATGATTCATGATTCATGATTCAATTCATGATTCAATTCATGATTCAATTCATGATTCATTATTCATAATTCAATTCATGATTCATGAATTGATTCATGATTCATGATTCAATTTATGATTCATGATTCATGATTCAATTCATGATTCAATTTATGATTCATGATTTATGATTCAATTCATGATTCATGATTCAATTCATGATTCATGATTCAATTCATGATTCATGATTCATTATTCATGATTCATGATTCAATTCATGATTCATAATTCATGATTCATGATTCAATTCATGATTCATGATTCAATGTATGATTCATGATTCAATTAATGATTCATGATTTAAATAATGATTCATGACTCAATTCATGATTCGATTCATGATTCAATTCATGATTCATGATTTGATTTATGAATCATGATTCATGATTCAATTCATGATTCATGATTCATGATTCAATTCATGATTCATGATTCAATTCATGATTCGATTCCTGATTCAATTCATGATTCATGATTCAATTCATGATTCATGATTCATGATTCAATTCATGATTCATGATTCAATTCATGATTCGATTCCTGATTCAATTCATGATTCATGATTCAATTCATGATTCATGATTCATGATTCAATTCATTATTCATGATTCTATTCATGATTCATCATTCAATTCATGATTCATGATTCATGATTCAAGATTCAATTCATGATTCATGATTCAATTCATGATTCATGATTCATGATTAATGATTCAATTCATGATTCATGATTCATGATTCAATTCATGATTCATGATTCGATTCATGATTCATGATTTATGATTCAATTCATGATTTATGATTCAATTCATGATTCATGATTCATGATTCATGATTCATGATTTATGATTTAATTCATGATTCATGATTCATGATTCATGATTCAATTCATGATTCATAATTCATGATTCATGATTCATGATTTGATTCATGATTCATGATTCAATTCATGATTCATGATTCATGATTCATGATTCATGATTTATGATTCAATTCATGATTCATGATTCAATTAATGATTCATGATTCAATTCATGATTCATGATTTAATTCATGATTCATGATTTATGATTCATGATTCATGATTTATGATTAATGATTCATGATTCGATTCATGATTCATGATTCATGATTTAATTCATGATTCATGATTCATGATTCGATTCATGATTCATGATTCATGATTAATGATTTGATTCATGATTCATGATTCATGATTCAATTCATGATTCATGATTCATGATTTATGATTCGATTCATGATTCATGATTTATGATTCAATTGATGATTCATGATTTATGATTCATGATTCAATTCATGATTCATGATTCAATTCATGATTCATGATTCATGATTCATGATTCAATTCATGATTCATGATTCGATTTATGATTCATGATTCATGATTTAATTCATGATTCATGATTCATGATTCATGATTCATGATTCAATTCATGATTCATGAATCATGATTCAATTCATGATGCATGATTTATGATTCAATTCATGATTCATGATTCATGATTCAAGATTCAAGATTCAATTCATGATTCATAATTCATGATTCATGATTCAATTCATGATTCATAATTCATGATTCATGATTCATGATTTGATTCATGATTCAGGATTCAATTCATGATTCATGATTCATGATTCATGATTCATTATTTATGATTCGATTCATGATTCATGATTCAATTAATGATTCATGATTCATGATTCAATTCATGATTCATGATTTAATTCATGATTAATGATTAATGATTCATGATTCATAATTCATGACTCATGATTCGATTCATGATTCATGATTTATGATTCATGATTCATGATTTATGATTAATGATTCATGATTCGATTCATGATTCATGATTCATGATTTAATTCATGATTCATGATTCATGATTCGATTCATGATTCATGATTCATGATTAATGATTTGATTCATGATTCATGATTCATGATTCAATTCATGATTCATGATTCATGATTTATGATTCGATTCATGATTCATGATTTATGATTCAATTGATGATTCATGATTTATGATTCATGATTCAATTCATGATTCATGATTCAATTCATGATTCATGATTCAAGATTCATGATTCATGATTCAATTCATGATTCATGATTCGATTTATGATTCATGATTCATGATTCAATTCATGATTCATGATTCATGATTCATGATTCATGATTCAATTCATGATTCATGAATCATGATTCAATTCATGATGCATGATTTATGATTCAATTCATGATTCATGATTCATGATTCATGATTCAATTCATGATTCATAATTCATGATTCATGATTCAATTCATGATTCATAATTCATGATTCATGATTCATGATTTGATTCATGATTCAGGATTCAATTCATGATTCATGATTCATGATTCATGATTCATTATTTATGATTCGATTCATGATTCATGATTCAATTAATGATTCATGATTCATGATTCAATTCATGATTCATGATTTAATTCATGATTAATGATTAATGATTCATGATTCATAATTCACAACTCATGATTCGATTCATGATTCATGATGAATGATTCATGATTTGATTCATGATTCATGATTTAATTCATGATTCATAATTCATGATTTAATTCATGATTCATGATTCATGATTCGATTCATGATTCATGATTCATGATTCAATTCATGATTCATGATTCATGATTTATGATTTATGATTCGATTCATGATTCATGATTTATGATTCAATTCATGATTCATGATTCATGATTCAATTCATGATTCATGATTCAAGATTCATGATTCAGGACTCAATTCATGATTCGATTCATGATTCAATTCATGATTCATGATTCGATTTAAGAATCATGATTCATGATTCAATTCATGATTCATGATTCAATTCATGATTCATGATTCAATTCATGATTCGATTCCTGATTCAATTCATGATTCATGATTCAATTCATGATTCATGATTCATGATTCAATTCATTATTCATGATTCTATTCATGATTTATGATTCAATTCATGATTCAATTCATGATTCATGATTCGATTCATGATTCATGATTCAATTCATGATTCATGATTCAATTCATGATTCATGATTCATGATTCATGATTCAAGATTCAATTCATGATTCATGATTCAATTCATGATTCATGATTAATGATTCATGATTAATGATTCAATTCATGATTCATGATTCATGATTCAATTCATGATTCATGATTCAATTCATGATTCATCATTTATGATTCAATTCATGATTCATGATTCATGATTCATGATTTATGATTTAATTCATGATTCATGATTCATGATTCAATTCATGATTCATAATTCATGATTCATGATTCATGATTTGATTCATGATTTATGATTCAATTCATGATTCATGATTCATGATTCATGATTCATGATTTATGATTCAATTCATGATTCATGATTCAATTAATGATTCATGATTCATGATTCAATTCATGATTCATGATTCGATTCATGATTCATGATTCATGATTAATGATTCATGATTCGATTCATGATTCATGATTCATGATTTAATTCATGATTCATGATTTGATTCATGATTCATGATTCATGATTTATGATTCGATTCATGATTCATGATTTATGATTCAATTCATGATTCATGATTCATGATTCATGATTCAATTCATGATTCATGATTCAATTCATGATTCATGATTCAAGATTCATGATTCATGATTCAATTCATGATTCATGATTCGATTTATGATTCATGATTCATGATTCAATTCATGATTCATGATTCATGATTCATGATTCAATTCATGATTCATGAATCATGATTCAATTCATGATTCATGATTCATGATTCATGATTTGATTCATGATTCATGATTTAATTCATGATTCATGATTCATGATTCATGATTCAATTCATGATTCATGATTCAATTCATGATTCATGATTCAAGATTCATGATTCATGATTCAATTCATGATTCATGAATCATGATTCAATTCATGATGCATGATTTATGATTCAATTCATGATTCATGATTCATGATTCATGATTCAATTCATGATTCATAATTCATGATTCATGATTCAATTCATGATTCATAATTCATGATTCATGATTCATGATTTGATTCATGATTCAGGATTCATTATTTATGATTCGATTCATAATTCATGATTCAATTAATGATTCATGATTCATGATTCAATTCATGATTCATGATTCATGATTTAATTCATGATTAATGATTAATGATTCATGATTCATAATTCATGACTCATGATTCGATTCATGATTCATGATTAATGATTCATGATTTGATTCATGATTCATGATTTAATTCATGATTCATGATTCATGATTCAATTCATGATTCATGATTCATGATTCATGATTCGATTCATGATTCATGATTCATGATTCATGATTCAATTCATGATTCATGATTTATGATTTATGAATCGATTCATGATTAATGATTTATGATTCAATTCATGATTCATGATTCAATTCATGATTCATGATTCAATTCATGATTCATGATTCAAGATTCATGATTCATGACTCAATTCATGATTCGATTCATGATTCAATTCATGATTCATGATTCAATTCATGATTCATGATTCAAGATTTATGATTCATGATTCAATTCATGATTCATGATTCATGAATCATGATTTATGATTCGATTCATGATTCATGATTTATGATTCAATTCATGATTCATTATTCATGATTTATGACTCAATTCATGATTCATGATTCAATTCATGATTCATGATTCAAGATTTATGATTCATGATTCAATTCATGATTCATGATTCGATTTATGATTCATGATTCATGATTCAATTCATGATTCATGATTCATGATTCATGATTCAATTCATGATTCATGAATCATGATTCAATTCATGATGCATAATTCATGATTCATGATTCAATTCATGATTCATGATTCATGATTCATGATTTGATTCATGATGCATGATTCAATTCATGATTCATGATTCGATTCATGATTCATGATTCATGATTAATGATAAATGATTTGATTCATGATGCATGATTCAATTCATGATTCATGATTTAATTCATGATTCATGATTCATGATTCGATTCATGATTCATGATTCATGATTAATGATTTGATTCATGATTCATGATTCATGATTCAATTCATGATTCATGATTCATGATTCATGATTTATGATTCGATTCATGATTCATGATACATGATTCAATTCATGATTCATGATTCATGATTCATGATTCGATTCATTATTCATGATTCATGATTCATGATTCAATTCATTATTCATGATTCATGATTTATGATTTATGATTCGATTCATGATTCATGATTTATGATTCAATTCATGATTCATGATTCATGATTCAATTCATGATTCATGATTCAATTCATGATTCATGATTCAAGATTCATGATTCATGACTCAATTCATGATTCGATTCATGATTCAATTCATGATTCATGATTTGATTTATGAATCATGATTCATGATTCAATTCATGATTCATGATTCATGATTCAATTCATGATTCATGATTCAATTCATGATTCGATTCCTGATTCAATTCATGATTCATGATTCAATTCATGATTCATGATTCATGATTCAATTCATTATTTATGATTCTATTCATGATTTATGATTCAATTCATGTTTAAATTCATGATTCATGATTCGATTCATGATTCATGATTCAATTCATGATTCATGATTCAATTCATGATTCATGATTCATGATTCATTATTCATGATTCAATTCATGATTCATGAATCATGATTCAATTCATGATGCATAATTCATGATTCATGATTCAATTCATGATTCATGATTCATGATTTGATTCATAATTCATGATTCAATTCATGATTCATGATTCATGATTCATGATTCATGATTCAATTCATGATTCATGATTCAAGATTCATGATTCATGATTCAATTCATGATTCATGAATCATGATTCAATTCATGATGCATGATTTATGATTCAATTCATGATTCATGATTCATGATTCATGATTCAATTCATGATTCATAATTCATGATTCATGATTCAATTCATGATTCATAATTCATGATTCATGATTCATGATTTGATTCATGATTCAGGATTCATTATTTATGATTCGATTCATAATTCATGATTCAATTAATGATTCATGATTCATGATTTAATTCATGATTCATGATTCATGATTTAATTCATGATTAATGATTAATGATTCATGATTCATAATTCATGACTCATGATTCGATTCATGATTCATGATTAATGATTCATGATTTGATTCATGATTCATGATTTAATTCATGATTCATGATTCATGATTCAATTCATGATTCATGATTCATGATTCATGATTCGATTCATGATTCATGATTCATGATTCATGATTCATGATTCAATTCATGATTCATGATTCATGATTTATGATTTATGAATCGATTCATGATTCATGATTTATGATTCAATTCATGATTCATGATTCATGATTCAATTCATGATTCATGATTCAATTCATGATTCATGATTCAAGATTTATGATTCATGATTCAATTCATGATTAATGATTCATGAATCATGATTTATGATTCAATTCATGATTCATGATTTATGATTCAATTCATGATTCATTATTCATGATTCATGACTCAATTCATGATTCATGATTCAATTCATGATTCATGATTCAAGATTTATGATTCATGATTCAATTCATGATTCATGATTCGATTTATGATTCATGATTCATGATTCAATTCATGATTCATGATTCATGATTCATGATTCAATTCATGATTCATGAATCATGATTCAATTCATGATGCATAATTCATGATTCATGATTCAATTCATGATTCATGATTCGATTCATGATTCATGATTCATGATTAATGATTCATGATTTGATTCATGATTCATGATTCATGATTCAATTCATGATTCATGATTCATGATTCATGATTTATGATTCGATTCATGATTCATGATTTATGATTCAATTCATGATTCATGATTCATGATTCATGATTCAATTCATGATTCATGATTCATGATTCATGATTCAATTCATGATTTATGATTCATGATTCATGATTCAAGATTCATGATTCATGATTCAATTCATGATTCATGATTCGATTTATGATTCATGATTCATGATTCAATTCATGATTCATGATTCATGATTCATGATTCAATTCATGATTCATGAATCATGATTCAATTTATGATGCATGATTTATGATTCAATTCATGATTCATGATTCATGATTCATGATTCCTGATTCAATTCATGATTCATAATTCATGATTCATGATTCAATTCATGATTCATAATTCATGATTCATGATTCATGATTTGATTCATGATTCAGGATTCAATTCATGATTCATGATTCATGATTCATGATTCATTATTTATGATTCGATTCATGATTCATGATTCAATTAATGATTCATGATTCATGATTCAATTCATGATTCATGATTCATGATTTAATTCATGATTAATGATTAATGATTCATGATTCATAATTCACAACTCATGATTCGATTCATGATTCATGATGAATGATTCATGATTTGATTCATGATTCATGATTTAATTCATGATTCATAATTCATGATTCAATTCATGATTCATGATTCATGATTCGATTCATGATTCATGATTCATGATTCAATTCATGATTCATGATTCATGATTTATGATTTATGATTCGATTCATGATTCATGATTTATGATTCAATTCATGATTCATGATTCATGATTCAATTCATGATTCATGATTCAAGATTCATGATTCAGGACTCAATTCATGATTCGATTCATGATTCAATTCATGATTCATGATTCGATTTAAGAATCATGATTCATGATTCAATTCATGATTCATGATTCAATTCATGATTCATGATTCAATTCATGATTCGATTCCTGATTCAATTCATGATTCATGATTCAATTCATGATTCATGATTCAATTCATTATTCATGATTCTATTCATGATTTATGATTCAATTCATGATTCAATTCATGATTCATGATTCGATTCATGATTCATGATTCAATTCATGATTCATGATTCAATTCATGATTCATGATTCATGATTCATGATTCAAGATTCAATTCATGATTCATGATTCAATTCATGATTCATGATTAATGATTCATGATTAATGATTCAATTCATGATTCATGATTCATGATTCAATTCATGATTCATGATTCAATTCATGATTCATCATTTATGATTCAATTCATGATTCATGATTCATGATTCATGATTTATGATTTAATTCATGATTCATGATTCATGATTCATGATTCAATTCATGATTCATAATTCATGATTCATGATTCATGATTTGATTCATGATTTATGATTCAATTCATGATTCATGATTCATGATTCATGATTCATGATTTATGATTCAATTCATGATTCATGATTCAATTAATGATTCATGATTCATGATTCAATTCATGATTCATGATTCGATTCATGATTCATGATTCATGATTAATGATTCATGATTCGATTCATGATTCATGATTCATGATTTAATTCATGATTCATGATTTGATTCATGATTCATGATTCATGATTTATGATTCGATTCATGATTCATGATTTATGATTCAATTCATGATTCATGATTCATGATTCATGATTCAATTCATGATTCATGATTCAAGATTCATGATTCATGATTCAATTCATGATTCATGATTCGATTTATGATTCATGATTCATGATTCAATTCATGATTCATGATTCATGATTCATGATTCAATTCATGATTCATGAATCATGATTCAATTCATGATTCATGATTCATGATTCATGATTTGATTCATGATTCATGATTTAATTCATGATTCATGATTCATGATTCATGATTCAATTCATGATTCATGATTCAATTCATGATTCATGATTCAAGATTCATGATTCATAATTCAATTCATGATTCATGAATCATGATTCAATTCATGATGCATGATTTATGATTCAATTCATGATTCATGATTCATGATTCATGATTCAATTCATGATTCATAATTCATGATTCATGATTCAATTCATGATTCATAATTCATGATTCATGATTCATGATTTGATTCATGATTCAGGATTCATTATTTATGATTCGATTCATAATTCATGATTCAATTAATGATTCATGATTCATGATTCAATTCATGATTCATGATTCATGATTTAATTCATGATTAATGATTAATGATTCATGATTCATAATTCATGACTCATGATTCGATTCATGATTCATGATTAATGATTCATGATTTGATTCATGATTCATGATTTAATTCATGATTCATGATTCATGATTCAATTCATGATTCATGATTCATGATTCATGATTCGATTCATGATTCATGATTCATGATTCATGATTCAATTCATGATTCATGATTTATGATTTATGAATCGATTCATGATTAATGATTTATGATTCAATTCATGATTCATGATTCATGATTCAATTCATGATTCATGATTCAATTCATGATTCATGATTCAAGATTCATGATTCATGACTCAATTCATGATTCGATTCATGATTCAATTCATGATTCATGATTCAATTCATGATTCATGATTCAAGATTTATGATTCATGATTCAATTCATGATTCATGATTCATGAATCATGATTTATGATTCGATTCATGATTCATGATTTATGATTCAATTCATGATTCATTATTCATGATTTATGACTCAATTCATGATTCATGATTCAATTCATGATTCATGATTCAAGATTTATGATTCATGATTCAATTCATGATTCATGATTCGATTTATGATTCATGATTCATGATTCAATTCATGATTCATGATTCATGATTCATGATTCAATTCATGATTCATGAATCATGATTCAATTCATGATGCATAATTCATGATTCATGATTCAATTCATGATTCATGATTCATGATTCATGATTTGATTCATGATGCATGATTCAATTCATGATTCATGATTCGATTCATGATTCATGATTCATGATTAATGATAAATGATTTGATTCATGATGCATGATTCAATTCATGATTCATGATTTAATTCATGATTCATGATTCATGATTCGATTCATGATTCATGATTCATGATTAATGATTTGATTCATGATTCATGATTCATGATTCAATTCATGATTCATGATTCATGATTTATGATTCGATTCATGATTCATGATACATGATTCAATTCATGATTCATGATTCATGATTCATGATTCGATTCATTATTCATGATTCATGATTCATGATTCAATTCATTATTCATGATTCATGATTTATGATTCGATTCATGATTCATGATTTATGATTCAATTCATGATTCATGATTCATGATTCAATTCATGATTCATGATTCAATTCATGATTCATGATTCAAGATTCATGATTCATGACTCAATTCATGATTCGATTCATGATTCAATTCATGATTCATGATTTGATTTATGAATCATGATTCATGATTCAATTCATGATTCATGATTCATGATTCAATTCATGATTCATGATTCAATTCATGATTCGATTCCTGATTCAATTCATGATTCATGATTCAATTCATGATTCATGATTCATGATTCAATTCATTATTTATGATTCTATTCATGATTTATGATTCAATTCATGTTTAAATTCATGATTCATGATTCGATTTATGATTCATGATTCAATTCATGATTCATGATTCAATTCATGATTCATGATTCATGATTCATGATTCATGATTCAATTCATGATTCATGAATCATGATTCAATTCATGATGCATAATTCATGATTCATGATTCAATTCATGATTCATGATTCATGATTTGATTCATAATTCATGATTCAATTCATGATTCATGATTCATGATTCATGATTCATGATTCAATTCATGATTCATGATTCAAGATTCATGATTCATGATTCAATTCATGATTCATGAATCATGATTCAATTCATGATGCATGATTTATGATTCAATTCATGATTCATGATTCATGATTCATGATTCAATTCATGATTCATAATTCATGATTCATGATTCAATTCATGATTCATAATTCATGATTCATGATTCATGATTTGATTCATGATTCAGGATTCATTATTTATGATTCGATTCATAATTCATGATTCAATTAATGATTCATGATTCATGATTCAATTTATGATTCATGATTCATGATTTAATTCATGATTAATGATTAATGATTCATGATTCATAATTCATGACTCATGATTCGATTCATGATTCATGATTAATGATTCATGATTTGATTCATGATTCATGATTTAATTCATGATTCATGATTCATGATTCAATTCATGATTCATGATTCATGATTCATGATTCGATTCATGATTCATGATTCATGATTCATGATTCATGATTCAATTCATGATTCATGATTCATGATTTATGATTTATGAATCGATTCATGATTCATGATTTATGATTCAATTCATGATTCATGATTCATGATTCAATTCATGATTCATGATTCAATTCATGATTCATGATTCAAGATTCATGATTCATGACTCAATTCATGATTCGATTCATGATTCAATTCATGATTCATGATTCAATTCATGATTCATGATTCAAGATTTATGATTCATGATTCAATTCATGATTCATGATTCATGAATCATGATTTATGATTCAATTCATGATTCATGATTTATGATTCAATTCATGATTCATTATTCATGATTCATGACTCAATTCATGATTCATGATTCAATTCATGATTCATGATTCAAGATTTATGATTCATGATTCAATTCATGATTCATGATTCGATTTATGATTCATGATTCATGATTCAATTCATGATTCATGATTCATGATTCATGATTCAATTCATGATTCATGAATCATGATTCAATTCATGATGCATAATTCATGATTCATGATTCAATTCATGATTCATGATTCGATTCATGATTCATGATTCATGATTAATGATTCATGATTTGATTCATGATTCATGATTCATGATTCAATTCATGATTCATGATTCATGATTCATGATTTATGATTCGATTCATGATTCATGATTTATGATTCAATTCATGATTCATGATTCATGATTCATGATTCAATTCATGATTCATGATTCATGATTCATGATTCAATTCATGATTTATGATTCATGATTTATGATTTATGATTCGATTCATGATTCATGATTTATGATTCAATTCATGATTCATGATTCATGATTCAATTCATGATTCATGATTCAATTCATGATTCATGATTCAAGATTCATGATTCATGACTCAATTCATGATTCGATTCCTGATTCAATTCATGATTCATGATTCAATTCATGATTCATGATTCATGATTCAATTCATTATTCATGATTCTATTCATGATTTATGATTCAATTCATGATTCAATTCATGATTCATGATTCGATTCATGATTCATGATTCAATTCATGATTCATGATTCAATTCATGATTCATGATTCATGATTCAAGATTCAATTCATGATTCATGATTTATGAATTATGATTCATGATTCAATTCATGATTCATGATTCATGATTCAATTCATGATTCATGATTCATGATTCAATTCATGATTCAATTCATGATTCAATTCATGATTCATTATTCATAATTCAATTCATGATTCATGAATTGATTCATGATTCATGATTCAATTTATGATTCATGATTCATGATTCAATTCATGATTCAATTTATGATTCATGATTCATGATTCAATTCATGATTCATGATTCAATTCATGATTCATGATTCAATTCATGATTCATGATTCATTATTCATGATTCATGATTCAATTCATGATTCATAATTCATGATTCATGATTCAATTCATGATTCATGATTCAATGTATGATTCATGATTCAATTAATGATTCATGATTTAAATAATGATTCATGACTCAATTCATGATTCGATTCATGATTCAATTCATGATTCATGATTTGATTTATGAATCATGATTCATGATTCAATTCATGATTCATGATTCAATTTATGATTCTTGATTCATGAA
>NW_027448166.1:0-69063 GCF_038048845.1 Mixophyes fleayi | reverse complement strand
CACTTTTTTACACTCCTGTCTCCATTTCTCTTGGAAACAATGACTTACATCAATCCTTTTACATAATTCTTGTTTCTCCTGACATTTCTAACATTGCCCACAATTATCAACTTTCTAAGTCTTTCTGAGCAGGAGAAACCGCAAAATATAGTCATTTCTTCATTGCCGTCCAAAAACAACGCTTTTTTACACTCCTGTCTCCCTTTCTCCTGGAAACAATGACTTACATCAATCCTTTTACATAATTCTTGTTTCTCATGACATTTCTAACATTGCCCACAATTATCAACTTTCTAAGTCTTTCTGAGCAGGAGAAATCGCAAAATATAGTAATTTCTTCATTGCCGTCCAAAAACAACGCTTTTTTACACTCCTGTCTCCCCTTCTCCTGGAAACAATGACTTACATCAATCCTTTTACATAATTCTTGTTTCTCATGACATTTCTAACATTGCCCACAAATATCAACTTTCTAAGTCTTTCTGAGCAGGAGAAATCGCAAAACAGTCATTTATTCATTGCCGTCCAAAAACAACGCTTTTTTACACTCCTGTCTCCCCTTCTCCTGGAAACAATGACTTACATCAATCCTTTTACATAATTCTTGTTTCTCATGACATTTCTAACATTGCCCACAATTATCAACTTTCTAAGTCTTTCTGAGCAAGAGAAATCGCAAAACAGTCATTTATTCATTGCCGTCCAAAAACAATGCTTTTTTACACTCCAGTCTCCCTTTCTCTTGGAAACAATGACTTACATCAATCCTTTTACATAATTCTTGTTTCTCCTGACATTTCTAACATTGCCCACAAATATCAACTTTCTAAGTCTTTCTGAGCAGGAGAAATCGCAAAACATAGTCATTTCTTCATTGCAGTCCAAAAACAACGCTTTTTTCACTCCTGTCTCCCTTTCTCTTGGAAACAATGACTTACATCAATACTTTTACATAATTTTTGTTTCTCCTGACATTTCTAACATTGTCCACAATTATCAACTTTCTAAGTCTTTCTGAGCAGGAGAAATCGCAAAATATAGTCATTTCTTCATTGCCGTCCAAAAACAACGCTTTTTTACACTCCTGTCTCCCGTTCTCCTGGAAACAATGACTTACATCAATCCTTTTACTTAATTCTTGTTTCTCATGACATTTCTAACATTGCCCACAATTATCAACTTTCTAAGTCTTTCTGAGCAAGAGAAATCGCAAAACAGTCATTTATTCATTGCCGTCCAAAAACAATGCTTTTTTACACTCCAGTCTCCCTTTCTCTTGGAAACAATGACTTACATCAATCCTTTTACATAATTCTTGTTTCTCCTGACATTTCTAACATTGCCCACAAATATCAACTTTCTAAGTCTTTCTGAGCAGGAGAAATCGCAAAACATAGTCATTTCTTCATTGCAGTCCAAAAACAACGCTTTTTTCACTCCTGTCTCCCTTTCTCTTGGAAACAATGACTTACATCAATCCTTTTACATAATTCTTGTTTCTCCTGACATTTCTAACATTGCCCACAATTATCAACTTTCTAAGTCTTTCTGAGCAGGAGAAATTGCAAAATATAGTCATTTCTTCATTGCCGTCCAAAAACAACGATTTTTTACACTCCTGTCTCCCTTTCTCCTGGAAACAATGACTTACATCAATCCTTTTACATAATTCTTCTTTCTCCTGACATTTCTAACATTGCCCACAATTATCAACTTTCTAAGTCTTTCTGAGCAGGAGAAATCGCAAAATATAGTCATTTCTTCATTGCCGTCTAAAAACAACGCTTTTTTACACTTCTGTCTCCCTTTCTCCTGGAAACAATGACTTACATCAATCCTTTTACTTAATTCTTGTTTCTCATGACATTTCTAACATTGCCCACAAATATCAACTTTCTAAGTCTTTCTGAGCAAGAGAAATCGCAAAACAGTCATTTATTCATTGCAGTCCAAAAACAACGCTTTTTTTACACTCCAGTCTCCCTTTCTCTTGGAAACAATGACTTACATCAATCCTTTTACATAATTCTTGTTTCTCATGACATTTCTAACATTGTCCACAATTATTAACTTTCTAAGTCTTTCTGAGCAGGAGAAATCGCAAAACATAGTCATTTCTTCATTGCAGTCCAAAAACAACGCTTTTTTTACACTCCAGTCTCCCTTTCTCTTGGAAACAATGACTTACATCAATCCTTTTACATAATTCTTGTTTCTCCTGACATTTCTAACATTGCCCACAAATATCAACTTTCTAAGTCTTTCTGAGCAGGAGAAATCGCAAAATATAGTCATTTCTTCATTGCAGTCCAAAAACAATGCTTTTTTACACTCCAGTCTCCCTTTCTCTTGGAAACAATGACTTACATCAATCCTTTTACATAATTCTTGTTTCTCATGACATTTCTAACATTGTCCACAATTATCAACTTTCTAAGTCTTTCTGAGCAGGAGAAATCGCAAAACATAGTCATTTCTTCATTGCAGTCCAAAAACAACGCTTTTTTTACACTCCAGTCTCCCTTTCTCTTGGAAACAATGACTTACATCAATCCTTTTACATAATTCTTGTTTCTCATGACATTTCTAACATTGTCCACAATTATTAACTTTCTAAGTCTTTCTGAGCAGGAGAAATCGCAAAACATAGTCATTTCTTCATTGCAGTCCAAAAACAACGCTTTTTTTACACTCCAGTCTCCCTTTCTCTTGGAAACAATGACTTACATCAATCCTTTTACATAATTCTTGTTTCTCATGACATTTCTAACATTGCCCACAATTATCAACTTTCTAAGTCTTTCTGAGCAGGAGAAACCGCAAAATATAGTCATTTCTTCATTGCCGTCCAAAAACAACGCTTTTTTACATTCCTGTCTCCCTTTCTCCTGGAAACAATGACTTACATCAATCCTTTTATATAATTCTTGTTTCTCATGACATTTCTAACATTGTCCACAATTATCAACTTTCTAAGTCTTTCTGAGCAGGAGAAATCGCAAAACATAGTCATTTCTTCATTGCCGTCCAAAAACAACGCTTTTTTACACTCCTGTCTCCCTTTCTCTTGGAAACAATGACTTACATCAATCCTTTTACATAATCCTTGTTTCTCCTGACATTTCTAACATTGCCCACAAATATCAACTTTCTAAGTCTTTCTGAACAGGAGAAATCGCTAAACATAGTCATTTCTTCATTGCAGTCCAAAAACAATGCTTTTTTACACTCCAGTCTCCCTTTCTCTTGGAAACAATGACTTACATCAATCCTTTTACATAATTCTTGTTTCTCATGACATTTCTAACATTGTCCACAATTATTAACTTTCTAAGTCTTTCTGAGCAGGAGAAATCGCAAAACATAGTCATTTCTTCATAGTCATTTCTTCATTGTAGTCCAAATACAACGCTTTTTTACACTCCAGTCTCCCTTTCTCTTGGAAACAATGACTTACATCAATCCTTTTACATAATTCTTATTTCTCATGACATTTCTAACATTGCCCACAATTATCAACTTTCTAATTCTTTCTGAGCAAGAGAAATCGCAAAATATAGTCATTTCTTCATTGCCGTCCAAAAACAACGCTTTTTTACACTCCTGTCTCCCTTTCTCTTGGAAACAATGACTTACATCAATCATTTTACATAATTCTTCTTTCTCCTGACATTTCTAACATTGTCCTCAATTATCAACTTTCTAAGTCTTTCTGAGCAGGAGAAATCGCAAAATATAGTCATTTCTTCATTGCCGTCCAAAAACAACGCTTTTTTACACTCATGTCTCCCTTTCTCCTGGAAACAATGACTTACATCAATCCTTTTACATAATTCTTGTTTCTCATGGCATTTCTAACATTGCCCACAATTATCAACTTTCTAAGTCTTTCTGAGCAAGAGAAATCGCAAAACAGTCATTTATTCATTGCAGTCCAAAAACAATGCTTTTTTACACTCCAGTCTCCCTTTCTCTTGGAAACAATGGCTTACATCAATCCTTTTACATAATTCTTGTTTCTCCTGACATTTCTAACATTGCCCACAAATATCAACTTTCTAAGTCTTTCTGAGCAGGAGAAATTGCAAAACATAGTCATTTCTTCATTGCAGTCCAAAAACAACGCTTTTTTCACTCCTGTCTCCCTTTCTCTTGGAAACAATGACTTACATCAATACTTTTACATAATTTTTGTTTTTCCTGACATTTCTAACATTGTCCACAATTATCAACTTTCTAAGTCTTTCTGAGCAGGAGAAATCGCAAAATATAGTCATTTCTTCATTGCCGTCCAAAAACAACGCTTTTTTACACTCCTGTCTCCCTTTCTCTTGGAAACAATGACTTACATCAATCATTTAACATAATTCTTCTTTCTCCTGACATTTCTAACATTGTCCTCAATTATCAACTTTCTAAGTCTTTCTGAGCAGGAGAAATCGCAAAATATAGTCATTTCTTCATTGCCGTCCAAAAACAACGCTTTTTTACACTCATGTCTCCCTTTCTCCTGGAAACAATGACTTACATCAATCCTTTTACATAATTCTTGTTTCTCATGACATTTCTAACATTGCCCACAATTATCAACTTTCTAAGTCTTTCTGAGCAAGAGAAATCGCAAAACAGTCATTTATTCATTGCCGTCCAAAAACAATGCTTTTTTACACTCCAGTCTCCCTTTCTCTTGGAAACAATGACTTACATCAATCCTTTTACATAATTCTTGTTTCTCCTGACATTTCTAACATTGCCCACAAATATCAACTTTCTAAGTCTTTCTGAGCAGGAGAAATCGCAAAACATAGTCATTTCTTCATTGCAGTCCAAAAACAACGCTTTTTTCACTCCTGTCTCCCTTTCTCTTGGAAACAATGACTTACATCAATACTTTTACATAATTTTTGTTTCTCCTGACATTTCTAACATTGTCCACAATTATCAACTTTCTAAGTCTTTCTGAGCAGGAGAAATCGCAAAATATAGTCATTTCTTCATTGCCGTCCAAAAACAACGCTTTTTTACACTCCTGTCTCCCGTTCTCCTGGAAACAATGACTTACATCAATCCTTTTACTTAATTCTTGTTTCTCATGACATTTCTAACATTGCCCACAATTATCAACTTTCTAAGTCTTTCTGAGCAAGAGAAATCGCAAAACAGTCATTTATTCATTGCCGTCCAAAAACAATGCTTTTTTACACTCCAGTCTCCCTTTCTCTTGGAAACAATGACTTACATCAATCCTTTTACATAATTCTTGTTTCTCCTGACATTTCTAACATTGCCCACAAATATCAACTTTCTAAGTCTTTCTGAGCAGGAGAAATCGCAAAACATAGTCATTTCTTCATTGCAGTCCAAAAACAACGCTTTTTTCACTCCTGTCTCCCTTTCTCTTGGAAACAATGACTTACATCAATCCTTTTACATAATTCTTGTTTCTCCTGACATTTCTAACATTGCCCACAATTATCAACTTTCTAAGTCTTTCTGAGCAGGAGAAATTGCAAAATATAGTCATTTCTTCATTGCCGTCCAAAAACAACGATTTTTTACACTCCTGTCTCCCTTTCTCCTGGAAACAATGACTTACATCAATCCTTTTACATAATTCTTCTTTCTCCTGACATTTCTAACATTGCCCACAATTATCAACTTTCTAAGTCTTTCTGAGCAGGAGAAATCGCAAAATATAGTCATTTCTTCATTGCCGTCTAAAAACAACGCTTTTTTACACTTCTGTCTCCCTTTCTCCTGGAAACAATGACTTACATCAATCCTTTTACTTAATTCTTGTTTCTCATGACATTTCTAACATTGCCCACAAATATCAACTTTCTAAGTCTTTCTGAGCAAGAGAAATCGCAAAACAGTCATTTATTCATTGCAGTCCAAAAACAACGCTTTTTTTACACTCCAGTCTCCCTTTCTCTTGGAAACAATGACTTACATCAATCCTTTTACATAATTCTTGTTTCTCATGACATTTCTAACATTGTCCACAATTATTAACTTTCTAAGTCTTTCTGAGCAGGAGAAATCGCAAAACATAGTCATTTCTTCATTGCAGTCCAAAAACAACGCTTTTTTTACACTCCAGTCTCCCTTTCTCTTGGAAACAATGACTTACATCAATCCTTTTACATAATTCTTGTTTCTCCTGACATTTCTAACATTGCCCACAAATATCAACTTTCTAAGTCTTTCTGAGCAGGAGAAATCGCAAAATATAGTCATTTCTTCATTGCAGTCCAAAAACAATGCTTTTTTACACTCCAGTCTCCCTTTCTCTTGGAAACAATGACTTACATCAATCCTTTTACATAATTCTTGTTTCTCATGACATTTCTAACATTGTCCACAATTATCAACTTTCTAAGTCTTTCTGAGCAGGAGAAATCGCAAAACATAGTCATTTCTTCATTGCAGTCCAAAAACAACGCTTTTTTTACACTCCAGTCTCCCTTTCTCTTGGAAACAATGACTTACATCAATCCTTTTACATAATTCTTGTTTCTCATGACATTTCTAACATTGTCCACAATTATTAACTTTCTAAGTCTTTCTGAGCAGGAGAAATCGCAAAACATAGTCATTTCTTCATTGCAGTCCAAAAACAACGCTTTTTTTACACTCCAGTCTCCCTTTCTCTTGGAAACAATGACTTACATCAATCCTTTTACATAATTCTTGTTTCTCATGACATTTCTAACATTGCCCACAATTATCAACTTTCTAAGTCTTTCTGAGCAGGAGAAACCGCAAAATATAGTCATTTCTTCATTGCCGTCCAAAAACAACGCTTTTTTACATTCCTGTCTCCCTTTCTCCTGGAAACAATGACTTACATCAATCCTTTTATATAATTCTTGTTTCTCATGACATTTCTAACATTGTCCACAATTATCAACTTTCTAAGTCTTTCTGAGCAGGAGAAATCGCAAAACATAGTCATTTCTTCATTGCCGTCCAAAAACAACGCTTTTTTACACTCCTGTCTCCCTTTCTCTTGGAAACAATGACTTACATCAATCCTTTTACATAATCCTTGTTTCTCCTGACATTTCTAACATTGCCCACAAATATCAACTTTCTAAGTCTTTCTGAACAGGAGAAATCGCTAAACATAGTCATTTCTTCATTGCAGTCCAAAAACAATGCTTTTTTACACTCCAGTCTCCCTTTCTCTTGGAAACAATGACTTACATCAATCCTTTTACATAATTCTTGTTTCTCATGACATTTCTTATATTGTCCACAATTATTAACTTTCTAAGTCTTTCTGAGCAGGAGAAATCGCAAAACATAGTCATTTCTTCATAGTCATTTCTTCATTGTAGTCCAAATACAACGCTTTTTTACACTCCAGTCTCCCTTTCTCTTGGAAACAATGACTTACATCAATCCTTTTACATAATTCTTATTTCTCATGACATTTCTAACATTGCCCACAATTATCAACTTTCTAATTCTTTCTGAGCAAGAGAAATCGCAAAATATAGTCATTTCTTCATTGCCGTCCAAAAACAACGCTTTTTTACACTCCTGTCTCCCTTTCTCTTGGAAACAATGACTTACATCAATCATTTTACATAATTCTTCTTTCTCCTGACATTTCTAACATTGTCCTCAATTATCAACTTTCTAAGTCTTTCTGAGCAGGAGAAATCGCAAAATATAGTCATTTCTTCATTGCCGTCCAAAAACAACGCTTTTTTACACTCATGTCTCCCTTTCTCCTGGAAACAATGACTTACATCAATCCTTTTACATAATTCTTGTTTCTCATGGCATTTCTAACATTGCCCACAATTATCAACTTTCTAAGTCTTTCTGAGCAAGAGAAATCGCAAAACAGTCATTTATTCATTGCAGTCCAAAAACAATGCTTTTTTACACTCCAGTCTCCCTTTCTCTTGGAAACAATGGCTTACATCAATCCTTTTACATAATTCTTGTTTCTCCTGACATTTCTAACATTGCCCACAAATATCAACTTTCTAAGTCTTTCTGAGCAGGAGAAATTGCAAAACATAGTCATTTCTTCATTGCAGTCCAAAAACAACGCTTTTTTCACTCCTGTCTCCCTTTCTCTTGGAAACAATGACTTACATCAATACTTTTACATAATTTTTGTTTTTCCTGACATTTCTAACATTGTCCACAATTATCAACTTTCTAAGTCTTTCTGAGCAGGAGAAATCGCAAAATATAGTCATTTCTTCATTGCCGTCCAAAAACAACGCTTTTTTACACTCCTGTCTCCCGTTCTCCTGGAAACAATGACTTACATCAATCCTTTAACTTAATTCTTGTTTCTCATGACATTTCTAACATTGCCCACAATTATCAACTTTCTAAGTCTTTCTGAGCAAGAGAAATCGCAAAACAGTCATTTATTCATTGCCGTCCAAAAACAACGCTTTTTTACACTCCAGTCTCCCTTTCTCTTGGAAACAATGACTTACATCAATCCTTTTACATAATTCTTGTTTCTCCTGACATTTCTAACATTGCCCACAAATATCAACTTTCTAAGTCTTTCTGAGCAGGAGAAATCGCAAAACATAGTCATTTCTTCATTGCAGTCCAAAAACAACGCTTTTTTCACTCCTGTCTCCCTTTCTCTTGGAAACAATGACTTACATCAATACTTTTACATAATTCTTGTTTCTCCTGACATTTCTAACATTGCCCACAATTATCAACTTTCTAAGTCTTTCTGAGCAGGAGAAACCGCAAAATATAGTCATTTCTTCATTGCCGTCCAAAAACAACGCTTTTTTACATTCCTGTCTCCCTTTCTCCTGGAAACAATGACTTACATCAATCCTTTTACATAATTCTTGTTTCTCATGACATTTCTAACATTGCCCACAATTATCAACTTTCTAAGTCTTTCTGAGCAAGAGAAATCGCAGAACAGTCATTTATTCATTGCCGTCCAAAAACAATGCTTTTTTACACTCCAGTCTCCCTTTCTCTTGGAAACAATGACTTACATCAATCCTTTTACATAATTCTTGTTTCTCCTGACATTTCTAACATTGCCCACAAATATCAACTTTCTAAGTCTTTCTGAGCAGGAGAAATCGCAAAACATAGTCATTTCTTCATTGCAGTCCAAAAACAATGCTTTTTTACACTCCAGTCTCCCTTTCTCTTGGAAACAATGACTTACATCAATCCTTTTACATAATTCTTGTTTCTCATGACATTTCTAACATTGTCCACAATTATCAACTTTCTAAGTCTTTCTGAGCAGGAGAAATCGCAAAACATAGTCATTTCTTCATTGCAGTCCAAAAACAACGCTTTTTTTTACACTCCAGTCTCCCTTTCTCTTGGAAACAATGACTTACATCAATCCTTTTACATAATTCTTGTTTCTCATGACATTTCTAACATTGCCCACAATTATCAACTTTCTAATTCTTTCTGAGCAAGAGAAATCGCAAAATATAGTCATTTCTTCATTGCCGTCCAAAAACAACGCTTTTTTACACTCCTGTCTCCCTTTCTCTTGGAAACAATGACTTACATCAATCCTTTTACATAATTCTTGTTTCTCCTGACATTTCTAACATTGCCCACAATTGTCAACTTTCTAAGTCTTTCTGAGCAGGAGAAATTGCAAAATATAGTCATTTCTTCATTGCCGTCCAAAAACAACGATTTTTTACACTCCTGTCTCCCTTTCTCCTGGAAACAATGACTTACATCAATCCTTTTACATAATTCTTCTTTCTCCTGACATTTCTAACATTGCCCACAATTATCAACTTTCTAAGTCTTTCTGAGCAGGAGAAATCGCAAAATATAGTCATTTCTTCATTGCCGTCTAAAAACAACGCTTTTTTACACTTCTGTCTCCCTTTCTCCTGGAAACAATGACTTACATCAATCCTTTTACTTAATTCTTGTTTCTCATGACATTTCTAACATTGCCCACAATTATCAACTTTCTAAGTCTTTCTGAGCAGGAGAAATCGCAAAACATAGTCATTTCTTCATTGCAGTCCAAAAACAACGCTTTTTTTACACTCCAGTCTCCCTTTCTCTTGGAAACAATGACTTACATCAATCCTTTTACATAATTCTTGTTTCTCATGACATTTCTAACATTGTCCACAATTATTAACTTTCTAAGTCTTTCTGAGCAAGAGAAATCGCAAAACAGTCATTTATTCATTGCCGTCCAAAAACAATGCTTTTTTACACTCCAGTCTCCCTTTCTCTTGGAAACAATGACTTACATCAATGCTTTTACATAATTCTTGTTTCTCCTGACATTTCTAACATTGCCCACAATTATCAACTTTCTAAGTCTTTCTGAGCAGGAGAAACCGCAAAATATAGTCATTTCTTCATTGCCGTCCAAAAACAACGCTTTTTTACACTCCTGTCTCCCTTTCTCCTGGAAACAATGACTTACATCAATCCTTTTACATAATTCTTGTTTCTCATGACATTTCTAACATTGCCCACAATTATCAACTTTCTAAGTCTTTCTGAGCAGGAGAAATCGCAAAATATAGTAATTTCTTCATTGCCGTCCAAAAACAACGCTTTTTTACACTCCTGTCTCCCCTTCTCCTGGAAACAATGACTTACATCAATCCTTTTACATAATTCTTGTTTCTCATGACATTTCTAACATTGCCCACAATTATCAACTTTCTAAGTCTTTCTGAGCAAGAGAAATCGCAAAACAGTCATTTATTCATTGCCGTCCAAAAACAATGCTTTTTTACACTCCAATCTCCCTTTCTCTTGGAAACAATGACTTACATCAATACTTTTACATAATTCTTGTTTCTCCTGACATTTCTAACATTGCCCACAAATATCAACTTTCTAAGTCTTTCTGAGCAGGAGAAATCGCAAAACATAGTCATTTCTTCATTGCAGTCCAAAAACAACGCTTTTTTACACTCCAGTCTCCCTTTCTCTTGGAAACAATGACTTACATCAATCCTTTTACATAATTCTTGTTTCTCATGACATTTCTAACATTGTCCACAAATATCAACTTTCTAAGTCTTTCTGAGCAGGAGAAATCGCAAAACATAGTCATTTCTTCATTGCAGTCCAAAAACAATACTTTTTTACACTCCAGTCTCCCTTTCTCTTGGAAACAATGACTTACATCAATCCTTTTACATAATTCTTGTTTCTCATGACATTTCTAACATTGTCCACAATTATCAACTTTCTAAGTCTTTCTGAGCAGGAGAAATCGCAAAACATAGTCATTTCTTCATTGCCGTCCAAAAACAACGCTTTTTTACACTCCTGTCCCCCTTTCTCTTGGAAACAATGACTTACATCAATACTTTTACATAATTCTTGTTTCTCCTGACATTTCTAACATTGCCCACAATTATCAACTTTCTAAGTCTTTTTGAGCAGGAGAAATCGCAGAACATAGTCATTTCTTGATTGCCGTCCAAAAACAACGCTTTTTTACACTGCTGTCTCCCTTTCTCCTGGAAACAATGACTTACATCAATCCTTTTACATAATTCTTGTTTCTCATGACATTTCTAACATTGCCCACAATTATCAACTTTCTAAGTCTTTCTGAGCAGGAGAAATCGCAAAACATAGTCATTTCTTCATTGCAGTCCAAAAACAACGCTTTTTTACACTCCAGTCTCCCTTTCTCTTGGAAACAATGACTTACATCAATCCTTTTACATAATTCTTGTTTCTCATGACATTTCTAACATTGTCCACAATTATCAACTTTCTAAGTCTTTCTGAGCAGGAGAAATCGCAAAACATAGTCATTTCTTCATTGCCGTCCAAAAACAACGCTTTTTTACACTCCTGTCTCCCTTTCTCTTGGAAACAATGACTTACATCAATACTTTTACATAATTCTTGTTTCTCCTGACATTTCTAACATTGCCCACAATTATCAACTTTCTAAGTCTTTCTGAGCAAGAGAAATCGCAAAACAGTCATTTATTCATTGCCGTCCAAAAACAATGCTTTTTTACACTCCAGTCTCCCTTTCTCTTGGAAACAATGACTTACATCAATACTTTTACATAATTCTTGTTTCTCCTGACATTTCTAACATTGCCCACAAATATCAACTTTCTAAGTCTTTCTGAGCAGGAGAAATCGCAAAACATAGTCATTTCTTCATTGCAGTCCAAAAACAACGCTTTTTTACACTCCAGTCTCCCTTTCTCTTGGAAACAATGACTTACATCAATCCTTTTACATAATTCTTGTTTCTCATGACATTTCTAACATTGTCCACAAATATCAACTTTCTAAGTCTTTCTGAGCAGGAGAAATCGCAAAACATAGTCATTTCTTCATTGCAGTCCAAAAACAACGCTTTTTTACACTCCAGTCTCCCTTTCTCTTGGAAACAATGACTTACATCAATCCTTTTACATAATTCTTGTTTCTCATGACATTTCTAACATTGTCCACAATTATCAACTTTCTAAGTCTTTCTGAGCAGGAGAAATCGCAAAACATAGTCATTTCTTCATTGCCGTCCAAAAACAACGCTTTTTTACACTCCTGTCTCCCTTTCTCTTGGAAACAATGACTTACATCAATACTTTTACATAATTCTTGTTTCTCCTGACATTTCTAACATTGCCCACAATTATCAACTTTCTAAGTCTTTTTGAGCAGGAGAAATCGCAGAACATAGTCATTTCTTCATTGTAGTCCAAATACAACGCTTTTTTACACTCCAGTCTCCCTTTCTCTTGGAAACAATGACTTACATCAATCCTTTTACATAATTCTTATTTCTCATGACATTTCTAACATTGCCCACAATTATCAACTTTCTAATTCTTTCTGAGCAAGAGAAATCGCAAAATATAGTCATTTCTTCATTGCCGTCCAAAAACAACGCTTTTTTACACTCCTGTCTCCCTTTCTCTTGGAAACAATGACTTACATCAATCATTTTACATAATTCTTCTTTCTCCTGACATTTCTAACATTGTCCTCAATTATCAACTTTCTAAGTCTTTCTGAGCAGGAGAAATCGCAAAATATAGTCATTTCTTCATTGCCGTCCAAAAACAACGCTTTTTTACACTCATGTCTCCCTTTCTCCTGGAAACAATGACTTACATCAATCCTTTTACATAATTCTTGTTTCTCATGGCATTTCTAACATTGCCCACAATTATCAACTTTCTAAGTCTTTCTGAGCAAGAGAAATCGCAAAACAGTCATTTATTCATTGCAGTCCAAAAACAATGCTTTTTTACACTCCAGTCTCCCTTTCTCTTGGAAACAATGGCTTACATCAATCCTTTTACATAATTCTTGTTTCTCCTGACATTTCTAACATTGCCCACAAATATCAACTTTCTAAGTCTTTCTGAGCAGGAGAAATTGCAAAACATAGTCATTTCTTCATTGCAGTCCAAAAACAACGCTTTTTTCACTCCTGTCTCCCTTTCTCTTGGAAACAATGACTTACATCAATACTTTTACATAATTTTTGTTTTTCCTGACATTTCTAACATTGTCCACAATTATCAACTTTCTAAGTCTTTCTGAGCAGGAGAAATCGCAAAATATAGTCATTTCTTCATTGCCGTCCAAAAACAACGCTTTTTTACACTCCTGTCTCCCGTTCTCCTGGAAACAATGACTTACATCAATCCTTTAACTTAATTCTTGTTTCTCATGACATTTCTAACATTGCCCACAATTATCAACTTTCTAAGTCTTTCTGAGCAAGAGAAATCGCAAAACAGTCATTTATTCATTGCCGTCCAAAAACAACGCTTTTTTACACTCCAGTCTCCCTTTCTCTTGGAAACAATGACTTACATCAATCCTTTTACATAATTCTTGTTTCTCCTGACATTTCTAACATTGCCCACAAATATCAACTTTCTAAGTCTTTCTGAGCAGGAGAAATCGCAAAACATAGTCATTTCTTCATTGCAGTCCAAAAACAACGCTTTTTTCACTCCTGTCTCCCTTTCTCTTGGAAACAATGACTTACATCAATACTTTTACATAATTCTTGTTTCTCCTGACATTTCTAACATTGCCCACAATTATCAACTTTCTAAGTCTTTCTGAGCAGGAGAAACCGCAAAATATAGTCATTTCTTCATTGCCGTCCAAAAACAACGCTTTTTTACATTCCTGTCTCCCTTTCTCCTGGAAACAATGACTTACATCAATCCTTTTACATAATTCTTGTTTCTCATGACATTTCTAACATTGCCCACAATTATCAACTTTCTAAGTCTTTCTGAGCAAGAGAAATCGCAGAACAGTCATTTATTCATTGCCGTCCAAAAACAATGCTTTTTTACACTCCAGTCTCCCTTTCTCTTGGAAACAATGACTTACATCAATCCTTTTACATAATTCTTGTTTCTCCTGACATTTCTAACATTGCCCACAAATATCAACTTTCTAAGTCTTTCTGAGCAGGAGAAATCGCAAAACATAGTCATTTCTTCATTGCAGTCCAAAAACAATGCTTTTTTACACTCCAGTCTCCCTTTCTCTTGGAAACAATGACTTACATCAATCCTTTTACATAATTCTTGTTTCTCATGACATTTCTAACATTGTCCACAATTATCAACTTTCTAAGTCTTTCTGAGCAGGAGAAATCGCAAAACATAGTCATTTCTTCATTGCAGTCCAAAAACAACGCTTTTTTTTACACTCCAGTCTCCCTTTCTCTTGGAAACAATGACTTACATCAATCCTTTTACATAATTCTTGTTTCTCATGACATTTCTAACATTGCCCACAATTATCAACTTTCTAATTCTTTCTGAGCAAGAGAAATCGCAAAATATAGTCATTTCTTCATTGCCGTCCAAAAACAACGCTTTTTTACACTCCTGTCTCCCTTTCTCTTGGAAACAATGACTTACATCAATCCTTTTACATAATTCTTGTTTCTCCTGACATTTCTAACATTGCCCACAATTGTCAACTTTCTAAGTCTTTCTGAGCAGGAGAAATTGCAAAATATAGTCATTTCTTCATTGCCGTCCAAAAACAACGATTTTTTACACTCCTGTCTCCCTTTCTCCTGGAAACAATGACTTACATCAATCCTTTTACATAATTCTTCTTTCTCCTGACATTTCTAACATTGCCCACAATTATCAACTTTCTAAGTCTTTCTGAGCAGGAGAAATCGCAAAATATAGTCATTTCTTCATTGCCGTCTAAAAACAACGCTTTTTTACACTTCTGTCTCCCTTTCTCCTGGAAACAATGACTTACATCAATCCTTTTACTTAATTCTTGTTTCTCATGACATTTCTAACATTGCCCACAATTATCAACTTTCTAAGTCTTTCTGAGCAGGAGAAATCGCAAAACATAGTCATTTCTTCATTGCAGTCCAAAAACAACGCTTTTTTTACACTCCAGTCTCCCTTTCTCTTGGAAACAATGACTTACATCAATCCTTTTACATAATTCTTGTTTCTCATGACATTTCTAACATTGTCCACAATTATTAACTTTCTAAGTCTTTCTGAGCAAGAGAAATCGCAAAACAGTCATTTATTCATTGCCGTCCAAAAACAATGCTTTTTTACACTCCAGTCTCCCTTTCTCTTGGAAACAATGACTTACATCAATGCTTTTACATAATTCTTGTTTCTCCTGACATTTCTAACATTGCCCACAATTATCAACTTTCTAAGTCTTTCTGAGCAGGAGAAACCGCAAAATATAGTCATTTCTTCATTGCCGTCCAAAAACAACGCTTTTTTACACTCCTGTCTCCCTTTCTCTTGGAAACAATGACTTACATCAATACTTTTACATAATTCTTGTTTCTCCTGACATTTCTAACATTGCCCACAATTATCAACTTTCTAAGTCTTTCTGAGCAAGAGAAATCGCAAAACAGTCATTTATTCATTGCCGTCCAAAAACAATGCTTTTTTACACTCCAGTCTCCCTTTCTCTTGGAAACAATGACTTACATCAATGCTTTTACATAATTCTTGTTTCTCCTGACATTTCTAACATTGCCCACAATTATCAACTTTCTAAGTCTTTCTGAGCAGGAGAAACCGCAAAATATAGTCATTTCTTCATTGCCGTCCAAAAACAACGCTTTTTTACACTCCTGTCTCCCTTTCTCCTGGAAACAATGACTTACATCAATCCTTTTACATAATTCTTGTTTCTCATGACATTTCTAACATTGCCCACAATTATCAACTTTCTAAATCTTTCTGAGCAGGAGAAATCGCAAAATATAGTAATTTCTTCATTGCCGTCCAAAAACAACGCTTTTTTACACTCCTGTCTCCCCTTCTCCTGGAAACAATGACTTACATCAATCCTTTTACATAATTCTTGTTTCTCATGACATTTCTAACATTGCCCACAATTATCAACTTTCTAAGTCTTTCTGAGCAAGAGAAATCGCAAAACAGTCATTTATTCATTGCCGTCCAAAAACAATGCTTTTTTACACTCCAATCTCCCTTTCTCTTGGAAACAATGACTTACATCAATACTTTTACATAATTCTTGTTTCTCCTGACATTTCTAACATTGCCCACAAATATCAACTTTCTAAGTCTTTCTGAGCAGGAGAAATCGCAAAACATAGTCATTTCTTCATTGCAGTCCAAAAACAACGCTTTTTTACACTCCAGTCTCCCTTTCTCTTGGAAACAATGACTTACATCAATCCTTTTACATAATTCTTGTTTCTCATGACATTTCTAACATTGCCCACAATTATCAACTTTCTAATTCTTTCTGAGCAAGAGAAATCGCAAAATATAGTCATTTCTTCATTGCCGTCCAAAAACAACGCTTTTTTACACTCCTGTCTCCCTTTCTCTTGGAAACAATGACTTACATCAATCCTTTTACATAATTCTTGTTTCTCCTGACATTTCTAACATTGCCCACAATTGTCAACTTTCTAAGTCTTTCTGAGCAGGAGAAATTGCAAAATATAGTCATTTCTTCATTGCCGTCCAAAAACAACGATTTTTTACACTCCTGTCTCCCTTTCTCCTGGAAACAATGACTTACATCAATCCTTTTACATAATTCTTCTTTCTCCTGACATTTCTAACATTGCCCACAATTATCAACTTTCTAAGTCTTTCTGAGCAGGAGAAATCGCAAAATATAGTCATTTCTTCATTGCCGTCTAAAAACAACGCTTTTTTACACTTCTGTCTCCCTTTCTCCTGGAAACAATGACTTACATCAATCCTTTTACTTAATTCTTGTTTCTCATGACATTTCTAACATTGCCCACAATTATCAACTTTCTAAGTCTTTCTGAGCAGGAGAAATCGCAAAACATAGTCATTTCTTCATTGCAGTCCAAAAACAACGCTTTTTTTACACTCCAGTCTCCCTTTCTCTTGGAAACAATGACTTACATCAATCCTTTTACATAATTCTTGTTTCTCATGACATTTCTAACATTGTCCACAATTATTAACTTTCTAAGTCTTTCTGAGCAAGAGAAATCGCAAAACAGTCATTTATTCATTGCCGTCCAAAAACAATGCTTTTTTACACTCCAGTCTCCCTTTCTCTTGGAAACAATGACTTACATCAATGCTTTTACATAATTCTTGTTTCTCCTGACATTTCTAACATTGCCCACAATTATCAACTTTCTAAGTCTTTCTGAGCAGGAGAAACCGCAAAATATAGTCATTTCTTCATTGCCGTCCAAAAACAACGCTTTTTTACACTCCTGTCTCCCTTTCTCTTGGAAACAATGACTTACATCAATACTTTTACATAATTCTTGTTTCTCCTGACATTTCTAACATTGCCCACAATTATCAACTTTCTAAGTCTTTCTGAGCAAGAGAAATCGCAAAACAGTCATTTATTCATTGCCGTCCAAAAACAATGCTTTTTTACACTCCAGTCTCCCTTTCTCTTGGAAACAATGACTTACATCAATGCTTTTACATAATTCTTGTTTCTCCTGACATTTCTAACATTGCCCACAATTATCAACTTTCTAAGTCTTTCTGAGCAGGAGAAACCGCAAAATATAGTCATTTCTTCATTGCCGTCCAAAAACAACGCTTTTTTACACTCCTGTCTCCCTTTCTCCTGGAAACAATGACTTACATCAATCCTTTTACATAATTCTTGTTTCTCATGACATTTCTAACATTGCCCACAATTATCAACTTTCTAAGTCTTTCTGAGCAGGAGAAATCGCAAAATATAGTAATTTCTTCATTGCCGTCCAAAAACAACGCTTTTTTACACTCCTGTCTCCCCTTCTCCTGGAAACAATGACTTACATCAATCCTTTTACATAATTCTTGTTTCTCATGACATTTCTAACATTGCCCACAATTATCAACTTTCTAAGTCTTTCTGAGCAAGAGAAATCGCAAAACAGTCATTTATTCATTGCCGTCCAAAAACAATGCTTTTTTACACTCCAATCTCCCTTTCTCTTGGAAACAATGACTTACATCAATACTTTTACATAATTCTTGTTTCTCCTGACATTTCTAACATTGCCCACAAATATCAACTTTCTAAGTCTTTCTGAGCAGGAGAAATCGCAAAACATAGTCATTTCTTCATTGCAGTCCAAAAACAACGCTTTTTTACACTCCAGTCTCCCTTTCTCTTGGAAACAATGACTTACATCAATCCTTTTACATAATTCTTGTTTCTCATGACATTTCTAACATTGTCCACAAATATCAACTTTCTAAGTCTTTCTGAGCAGGAGAAATCGCAAAACATAGTCATTTCTTCATTGCAGTCCAAAAACAATACTTTTTTACACTCCAGTCTCCCTTTCTCTTGGAAACAATGACTTACATCAATCCTTTTACATAATTCTTGTTTCTCATGACATTTCTAACATTGTCCACAATTATCAACTTTCTAAGTCTTTCTGAGCAGGAGAAATCGCAAAACATAGTCATTTCTTCATTGCCGTCCAAAAACAACGCTTTTTTACACTCCTGTCCCCCTTTCTCTTGGAAACAATGACTTACATCAATACTTTTACATAATTCTTGTTTCTCCTGACATTTCTAACATTGCCCACAATTATCAACTTTCTAAGTCTTTTTGAGCAGGAGAAATCGCAGAACATAGTCATTTCTTGATTGCCGTCCAAAAACAACGCTTTTTTACACTGCTGTCTCCCTTTCTCCTGGAAACAATGACTTACATCAATCCTTTTACATAATTCTTGTTTCTCATGACATTTCTAACATTGCCCACAATTATCAACTTTCTAAGTCTTTCTGAGCAGGAGAAATCGCAAAACATAGTCATTTCTTCATTGCAGTCCAAAAACAACGCTTTTTTACACTCCAGTCGCCCTTTCTCTTGGAAACAATGACTTACATCAATCCTTTTACATAATTCTTGTTTCTCATGACATTTCTAACATTGTCCACAATTATCAACTTTCTAAGTCTTTCTGAGCAGGAGAAATCGCAAAACATAGTCATTTCTTCATTGCCGTCCAAAAACAACGCTTTTTTACACTCCTGTCTCCCTTTCTCTTGGAAACAATGACTTACATCAATACTTTTACATAATTCTTGTTTCTCCTGACATTTCTAACATTGCCCACAATTATCAACTTTCTAAGTCTTTCTGAGCAAGAGAAATCGCAAAACAGTCATTTATTCATTGCCGTCCAAAAACAATGCTTTTTTACACTCCAGTCTCCCTTTCTCTTGGAAACAATGACTTACATCAATACTTTTACATAATTCTTGTTTCTCCTGACATTTCTAACATTGCCCACAAATATCAACTTTCTAAGTCTTTCTGAGCAGGAGAAATCGCAAAACATAGTCATTTCTTCATTGCAGTCCAAAAACAACGCTTTTTTACACTCCAGTCTCCCTTTCTCTTGGAAACAATGACTTACATCAATCCTTTTACATAATTCTTGTTTCTCATGACATTTCTAACATTGTCCACAAATATCAACTTTCTAAGTCTTTCTGAGCAGGAGAAATCGCAAAACATAGTCATTTCTTCATTGCAGTCCAAAAACAACGCTTTTTTACACTCCAGTCTCCCTTTCTCTTGGAAACAATGACTTACATCAATCCTTTTACATAATTCTTGTTTCTCATGACATTTCTAACATTGTCCACAATTATCAACTTTCTAAGTCTTTCTGAGCAGGAGAAATCGCAAAACATAGTCATTTCTTCATTGCCGTCCAAAAACAACGCTTTTTTACACTCCTGTCTCCCTTTCTCTTGGAAACAATGACTTACATCAATACTTTTACATAATTCTTGTTTCTCCTGACATTTCTAACATTGCCCACAATTATCAACTTTCTAAGTCTTTTTGAGCAGGAGAAATCGCAGAACATAGTCATTTCTTCATTGCAGTCCAAAAACAACGCTTTTTTACACTCCTGTCTCCATTTCTCTTGGAAACAATGACTTACATCAATCCTTTTACATAATTCTTGTTTCTCCTGACATTTCTAACATTGCCCACAATTATCAACTTTCTAAGTCTTTCTGAGCAGGAGAAACCGCAAAATATAGTCATTTCTTCATTGCCGTCCAAAAACAACGCTTTTTTACACTCCTGTCTCCCTTTCTCCTGGAAACAATGACTTACATCAATCCTTTTACATAATTCTTGTTTCTCATGACATTTCTAACATTGCCCACAATTATCAACTTTCTAAGTCTTTCTGAGCAGGAGAAATCGCAAAATATAGTAATTTCTTCATTGCCGTCCAAAAACAACGCTTTTTTACACTCCTGTCTCCCCTTCTCCTGGAAACAATGACTTACATCAATCCTTTTACATAATTCTTGTTTCTCATGACATTTCTAACATTGCCCACAATTATCAACTTTCTAAGTCTTTCTGAGCAAGAGAAATCGCAAAACAGTCATTTATTCATTGCCGTCCAAAAACAATGCTTTTTTACACTCCAGTCTCCCTTTCTCTTGGAAACAATGACTTACATCAATGCTTTTACATAATTCTTGTTTCTCCTGACATTTCTAACATTGCCCACAATTATCAACTTTCTAAGTCTTTCTGAGCAGGAGAAACCGCAAAATATAGTCATTTCTTCATTGCCGTCCAAAAACAACGCTTTTTTACACTCCTGTCTCCCTTTCTCCTGGAAACAATGACTTACATCAATCCTTTTACATAATTCTTGTTTCTCATGACATTTCTAACATTGCCCACAATTATCAACTTTCTAAGTCTTTCTGAGCAGGAGAAATCGCAAAATATAGTAATTTCTTCATTGCCGTCCAAAAACAACGCTTTTTTACACTCCTGTCTCCCCTTCTCCTGGAAACAATGACTTACATCAATCCTTTTACATAATTCTTGTTTCTCATGACATTTCTAACATTGCCCACAATTATCAACTTTCTAAGTCTTTCTGAGCAAGAGAAATCGCAAAACAGTCATTTATTCATTGCCGTCCAAAAACAATGCTTTTTTACACTCCAGTCTCCCTTTCTCTTGGAAACAATGACTTACATCAATACTTTTACATAATTCTTGTTTCTCCTGACATTTCTAACATTGCCCACAAATATCAACTTTCTAAGTCTTTCTGAGCAGGAGAAATCGCAAAACATAGTCATTTCTTCATTGCAGTCCAAAAACAACGCTTTTTTACACTCCAGTCTCCCTTTCTCTTGGAAACAATGACTTACATCAATCCTTTTACATAATTCTTGTTTCTCATGACATTTCTAACATTGTCCACAAATATCAACTTTCTAAGTCTTTCTGAGCAGGAGAAATCGCAAAACATAGTCATTTCTTCATTGCAGTCCAAAAACAATGCTTTTTTACACTCCAGTCTCCCTTTCTCTTGGAAACAATGACTTACATCAATCCTTTTACATAATTCTTGTTTCTCATGACATTTCTAACATTGTCCACAATTATCAACTTTCTAAGTCTTTCTGAGCAGGAGAAATCGCAAAACATAGTCATTTCTTCATTGCCGTCCAAAAACAACGCTTTTTTACACTCCTGTCCCCCTTTCTCTTGGAAACAATGACTTACATCAATACTTTTACATAATTCTTGTTTCTCCTGACATTTCTAACATTGCCCACAATTATCAACTTTCTAAGTCTTTTTGAGCAGGAGAAATCGCAGAACATAGTCATTTCTTCATTGCCGTCCAAAAACAACGCTTTTTTACACTGCTGTCTCCCCTTCTCCTGGAAACAATGACTTACATCAATCCTTTTACATAATTCTTGTTTCTCATGACATTTCTAACATTGCCCACAATTATCAACTTTCTAAGTCTTTCTGAGCAAGAGAAATCGCAAAACAGTCATTTATTCATTGCCGTCCAAAAACAATGCTTTTTTACACTCCAGTCTCCCTTTCTCTTGGAAACAATGACTTACATCAATGCTTTTACATAATTCTTGTTTCTCCTGACATTTCTAACATTGCCCACAATTATCAACTTTCTAAGTCTTTCTGAGCAGGAGAAACCGCAAAATATAGTCATTTCTTCATTGCCGTCCAAAAACAACGCTTTTTTACACTCCTGTCTCCCTTTCTCCTGGAAACAATGACTTACATCAATCCTTTTACATAATTCTTGTTTCTCATGACATTTCTAACATTGCCCACAATTATCAACTTTCTAAGTCTTTCTGAGCAGGAGAAATCGCAAAATATAGTAATTTCTTCATTGCCGTCCAAAAACAACGCTTTTTTACACTCCTGTCTCCCCTTCTCCTGGAAACAATGACTTACATCAATCCTTTTACATAATTCTTGTTTCTCATGACATTTCTAACATTGCCCACAATTATCAACTTTCTAAGTCTTTCTGAGCAAGAGAAATCGCAAAACAGTCATTTATTCATTGCCGTCCAAAAACAATGCTTTTTTACACTCCAGTCTCCCTTTCTCTTGGAAACAATGACTTACATCAATCCTTTTACATAATTCTTGTTTCTCCTGACATTTCTAACATTGCCCACAAATATCAACTTTCTAAGTCTTTCTGAGCAGGAGAAATCGCAAAACATAGTCATTTCTTCATTGCAGTCTAAAAACAACGCTTTTTTACACTCCAGTCTCCCTTTCTCTTGGAAACAATGACTTACATCAATCCTTTTACATAATTCTTGTTTCTCATGACATTTCTAACATTGTCCACAATTATCAACTTTCTAAGTCTTTCTGAGCAGGAGAAATCGCAAAACATAGTCATTTCTTCATTGCCGTCCAAAAACAACGCTTTTTTACACTCCTGTCCCCCTTTCTCTTGGAAACAATGACTTACATCAATACTTTTACATAATTCTTGTTTCTCCTGACATTTCTAACATTGCCCACAATTATCAACTTTCTAAGTCTTTTTGAGCAGGAGAAATCGCAGAACATAGTCATTTCTTCATTGCAGTCCAAAAACAACGCTTTTTTACACTCCTGTCTCCATTTCTCTTGGAAACAATGACTTACATCAATCCTTTTACATAATTCTTGTTTCTCCTGACATTTCTAACATTGCCCACAAATATCAACTTTCTAAGTCTTTCTGAGCAGGAGAAATCGCAAAATATAGTCATTTCTTCATTGCTGTCCAAAAACAACGCTTTTTTACACTCCTGTCTCCCTTTCTCCTGGAAACAATGACTTACATCAATCCTTTTACATAATTCTTGTTTCTCATGACATTTCTAACATTGCCCACAATTATCAACTTTCTAAGTCTTTCTGAGCAAGAGAAATCGCAAAACAGTCATTTATTCATTGCCGTCCAAAAACAATGCTTTTTTACACTCCAGTCTCCCTTTCTCTTGGAAACAATGACTTACATCAATGCTTTTACATAATTCTTGTTTCTCCTGACATTTCTAACATTGCCCACAATTATCAACTTTCTAAGTCTTTCTGAGCAAGAGAAATCGCAAAACAGTCATTTATTCATTGCCGTCCAAAAACAATGCTTTTTTACACTCCAGTCTCCCTTTCTCTTGGAAACAATGACTTACATCAATACTTTTACATAATTCTTGTTTCTCCTGACATTTCTAACATTGCCCACAAATATCAACTTTCTAAGTCTTTCTGAGCAGGAGAAATCGCAAAACATAGTCATTTCTTCATTGCAGTCCAAAAACAACGCTTTTTTACACTCCAGTCTCCCTTTCTCTTGGAAACAATGACTTACATCAATCCTTTTACATAATTCTTGTTTCTCATGACATTTCTAACATTGTCCACAAATATCAACTTTCTAAGTCTTTCTGAGCAGGAGAAATCGCAAAACATAGTCATTTCTTCATTGCAGTCCAAAAACAACGCTTTTTTACACTCCAGTCTCCCTTTCTCTTGGAAACAATGACTTACATCAATCCTTTTACATAATTCTTGTTTCTCATGACATTTCTAACATTGTCCACAATTATCAACTTTCTAAGTCTTTCTGAGCAGGAGAAATCGCAAAACATAGTCATTTCTTCATTGCCGTCCAAAAACAACGCTTTTTTACACTCCTGTCCCCCTTTCTCTTGGAAACAATGACTTACATCAATACTTTTACATAATTCTTGTTTCTCCTGACATTTCTAACATTGCCCACAATTATCAACTTTCTAAGTCTTTTTGAGCAGGAGAAATCGCAGAACATAGTCATTTCTTCATTGCAGTCCAAAAACAACGCTTTTTTACACTCCTGTCTCCATTTCTCTTGGAAACAATGACTTACATCAATCCTTTTACATAATTCTTGTTTCTCCTGACATTTCTAACATTGCCCACAATTATCAACTTTCTAAGTCTTTCTGAGCAGGAGAAACCGCAAAATATAGTCATTTCTTCATTGCCGTCCAAAAACAACGCTTTTTTACACTGCTGTCTCCCTTTCTCCTGGAAACAATGACTTACATCAATCCTTTTACATAATTCTTGTTTCTCATGACATTTCTAACATTGCCCACAATTATCAACTTTCTAAGTCTTTCTGAGCAGGAGAAATCGCAAAACATAGTCATTTCTTCATTGCCGTCCAAAAACAACGCTTTTTTACACTCCTGTCTCCCTTTCTCTTGGAAACAATGACTTACATCAATACTTTTACATAATTCTTGTTTCTCCTGACATTTCTAACATTGCCCAATATTATCAACTTTCTAACTCTTTCTGAGCAAGAGAAATCGCAAAACAGTCATTTATTCATTGCCGTCCAAAAACAATGCTTTTTTACACTCCAGTCTCCCTTTCTCTTGGAAACAATGACTTACATCAATACTTTTACATAATTCTTGTTTCTCCTGACATTTCTAACATTGCCCACAAATAACAACTTTCTAAGTCTTTCTGAGCAGGAGAAATCGCAAAACATAGTCATTTCTTCATTGCAGTCCAAAAACAACGCTTTTTTACACTCCAGTCTCCCTTTCTCTTGGAAACAATGACTTACATTAATCCTTTTACATAATTCTTGTTTCTCATGACATTTCTAACATTGTCCACAATTATCAACTTTCTAAGTCTTTCTGAGCAGGAGAAATCGCAAAACATAGTCATTTCTTCATTGCCGTCCAAAAACAACGCTTTTTTACACTCCTGTCTCCATTTCTCTTGGAAACAATGACTTACATCAATCCTTTTACATAATTCTTGTTTCTCCTGACATTTCTAACATTGCCCACAATTATCAACTTTCTAAGTCTTTCTGAGCAGGAGAAACCGCAAAATATAGTCATTTCTTCATTGCCGTCCAAAAACAACGCTTTTTTACACTCCTGTCTCCCTTTCTCCTGGAAACAATGACTTACATCAATCCTTTTACATAATTCTTGTTTCTCATGACATTTCTAACATTGCCCACAATTATCAACTTTCTAAGTCTTTCTGAGCAGGAGAAATCGCAAAATATAGTAATTTCTTCATTGCCGTCCAAAAACAACGCTTTTTTACACTCCTGTCTCCCCTTCTCCTGGAAACAATGACTTACATCAATCCTTTTACATAATTCTTGTTTCTCATGACATTTCTAACATTGCCCACAATTATCAACTTTCTAAGTCTTTCTGAGCAAGAGAAATCACAAAACAGTCATTTATTCATTGCCGTCCAAAAACAATGCTTTTTTACACTCCAGTCTCCCTTTCTCTTGGAAACAATGACTTACATCAATGCTTTTACATAATTCTTGTTTCTCCTGACATTTCTAACATTGCCCACAATTATCAACTTTCTAAGTCTTTCTGAGCAGGAGAAACCGCAAAATATAGTCATTTCTTCATTGCCGTCCAAAAACAACGCTTTTTTACACTCCTGTCTCCCTTTCTCCTGGAAACAATGACTTACATCAATCCTTTTACATAATTCTTGTTTCTCATGACATTTCTAACATTGCCCACAATTATCAACTTTCTAAGTCTTTCTGAGCAGGAGAAACCGCAAAATATAGTCATTTCTTCATTGCCGTCCAAAAACAACGCTTTTTTACACTCCTGTCTCCCTTTCTCCTGGAAACAATGACTTACATCAATCCTTTTACATAATTCTTGTTTCTCATGACATTTCTAACATTGCCCACAATTATCAACTTTCTAAGTCTTTCTGAGCAGGAGAAATCGCAAAATATAGTAATTTCTTCATTGCCGTCCAAAAACAACGCTTTTTTACACTCCTGTCTCCCCTTCTCCTGGAAACAATGACTTACATCAATCCTTTTACATAATTCTTGTTTCTCATGACATTTCTAACATTGCCCACAATTATCAACTTTCTAAGTCTTTCTGAGCAAGAGAAATCGCAAAACAGTCATTTATTCATTGCCGTCCAAAAACAATGCTTTTTTACACTCCAGTCTCCCTTTCTCTTGGAAACAATGACTTACATCAATGCTTTTACATAATTCTTGTTTCTCCTGACATTTCTAACATTACCCACAATTATCAACTTTCTAAGTCTTTCTGAGCAGGAGAAACCGCAAAATATAGTCATTTCTTCATTGCCGTCCAAAAACAACGCTTTTTTACACTCCTGTCTACCTTTCTCCTGGAAACAATGACTTACATCAATCCTTTTACATAATTCTTGTTTCTCATGACATTTCTAACATTGCCCACAATTATCAACTTTCTAAGTCTTTCTGAGCAGGAGAAATCGCAAAATATAGTAATTTCTTCATTGCCGTCCAAAAACAACGCTTTTTTACACTCCTGTCTCCCCTTCTCCTGGAAACAATGACTTACATCAATCCTTTTACATAATTCTTGTTTCT
The DNA here is from genome assembly GCF_038048845.1 of Mixophyes fleayi. Classification (NCBI taxonomy): domain Eukaryota; kingdom Metazoa; phylum Chordata; class Amphibia; order Anura; family Limnodynastidae; genus Mixophyes; species Mixophyes fleayi. Next base: position 41,810 of record NW_027448166.1, on the reverse strand, counting down.
CATGACATTTCTAACATTGCCCACAATTATCAACTTTCTAAGTCTTTCTGAGCAAGAGAAATCGCAAAACAGTCATTTATTCATTGCCGTCCAAAAACAATGCTTTTTTACACTCCAATCTCCCTTTCTCTTGGAAACAATGACTTACATCAATCCTTTTACATAATTCTTGTTTCTCCTGACATTTCTAACATTGCCCACAAATATCAACTTTCTAAGTCTTTCTGAGCAGGAGAAATCGCAAAACATAGTCATTTCTTCATTGCAGTCTAAAAACAACGCTTTTTTACACTCCAGTCTCCTTTTCTCTTGGAAACAATGACTTACATCAATCCTTTTACATAATTCTTGTTTCTCCTGACATTTCTAACATTGCCCACAATTATCAACTTTCTAAGTCTTTTTGAGCAGGAGAAATCGCAGAACATAGTCATTTCTTCATTGCAGTCCAAAAACAACGCTTTTTTACACTCCTGTCTCCATTTCTCTTGGAAACAATGACTTACATCAATCCTTTTACATAATTCTTGTTTCTCCTGACATTTCTAACATTGCCCACAAATATCAACTTTCTAAGTCTTTCTGAGCAGGAGAAATCGCAAAATATAGTCATTTCTTCATTGCTGTCCAAAAACAACGCTTTTTTACACTCCTGTCTCCCTTTCTCCTGGAAACAATGACTTACATCAATCCTTTTACATAATTCTTGTTTCTCATGACATTTCTAACATTGCCCACAATTATCAACTTTCTAAGTCTTTCTGAGCAAGAGAAATCGCAAAACAGTCATTTATTCATTGCCGTCCAAAAACAATGCTTTTTTACACTCCAGTCTCCCTTTCTCTTGGAAACAATGACTTACATCAATACTTTTACATAATTCTTGTTTCTCCTGACATTTCTAACATTGCCCACAAATATCAACTTTCTAAGTCTTTCTGAGCAGGAGAAATCGCAAAACATAGTCATTTCTTCATTGCAGTCCAAAAACAACGCTTTTTTACACTCCAGTCTCCCTTTCTCTTGGAAACAATGACTTACATCAATCCTTTTACATAATTCTTGTTTCTCATGACATTTCTAACATTGTCCACAAATATCAACTTTCTAAGTCTTTCTGAGCAGGAGAAATCGCAAAACATAGTCATTTCTTCATTGCAGTCCAAAAACAATGCTTTTTTACACTCCAGTCTCCCTTTCTCTTGGAAACAATGACTTACATCAATCCTTTTACATAATTCTTGTTTCTCATGACATTTCTAACATTGTCCACAATTATCAACTTTCTAAGTCTTTCTGAGCAGGAGAAATCGCAAAACATAGTCATTTCTTCATTGCCGTCCAAAAACAACGCTTTTTTACACTCCTGTCCCCCTTTCTCTTGGAAACAATGACTTACATCAATACTTTTACATAATTCTTGTTTCTCCTGACATTTCTAACATTGCCCACAATTATCAACTTTCTAAGTCTTTTTGAGCAGGAGAAATCGCAGAACATAGTCATTTCTTCATTGCCGTCCAAAAGCAACGCTTTTTTACACTGCTGTCTCCCTTTCTCCTGGAAACAATGACTTACATCAATCCTTTTACATAATTCTTGTTTCTCATGACATTTCTAACATTGCCCACAATTATCAACTTTCTAAGTCTTTCTGAGCAGGAGAAATCGCAAAATATAGTAATTTCTTCATTGCCGTCCAAAAACAACGCTTTTTTACACTCCTGTCTCCCCTTCTCCTGGAAACAATGACTTACATCAATCCTTTTACATAATTCTTGTTTCTCATGACATTTCTAACATTGCCCACAATTATCAACTTTCTAAGTCTTTCTGAGCAAGAGAAATCGCAAAACAGTCATTTATTCATTGCCGTCCAAAAACAATGCTTTTTTACACTCCAGTCTCCCTTTCTCTTGGAAACAATGACTTACATCAATGCTTTTACATAATTCTTGTTTTTCCTGACATTTCTAACATTGCCCACAATTATCAACTTTCTAAGTCTTTCTGAGCAGGAGAAACCGCAAAATATAGTCATTTCTTCATTGCCGTCCAAAAACAACGCTTTTTTACACTCCTGTCTCCCTTTCTCCTGGAAACAATGACTTACATCAATCCTTTTACATAATTCTTGTTTCTCATGACATTTCTAACATTGCCCACAATTATCAACTTTCTAAGTCTTTCTGAGCAGGAGAAATCGCAAAATATAGTAATTTCTTCATTGCCGTCCAAAAACATCGCTTTTTTACACTCCTGTCTCCCCTTCTCCTGGAAACAATGACTTACATCAATCCTTTTACATAATTCTTGTTTCTCCTGACATTTCTAACATTGCCCACAAATATCAACTTTCTAAGTCTTTCTGAGCAGGAGAAATCGCAAAACATAGTCATTTCTTCATTGCAGTCTAAAAACAACGCTTTTTTACACTCCAGTCTCCCTTTCTCTTGGAAACAATGACTTACATCAATCCTTTTACATAATTCTTGTTTCTCATGACATTTCTAACATTGTCCACAATTATCAACTTTCTAAGTCTTTCTGAGCAGGAGAAATCGCAAAACATAGTCATTTCTTCATTGCCGTCCAAAAACAACGCTTTTTTACACTCCTGTCCCCCTTTCTCTTGGAAACAATGACTTACATCAATACTTTTACATAATTCTTGTTTCTCCTGACATTTCTAACATTGCCCACAATTATCAACTTTCTAAGTCTTTTTGAGCAGGAGAAATCGCAGAACATAGTCATTTCTTCATTGCAGTCCAAAAACAACGCTTTTTTACACTCCTGTCTCCCTTTCTCTTGGAAACAATGACTTACATCAATCCTTTTACATAATTCTTGTTTCTCCTGACATTTCTAACATTGCCCACAAATATCAACTTTCTAAGTCTTTCTGAGCAGGAGAAATCGCAAAATATAGTCATTTCTTCATTGCTGTCCAAAAACAACGCTTTTTTACACTCCTGTCTCCCTTTCTCCTGGAAACAATGACTTACATCAATCCTTTTACATAATTCTTGTTTCTCATGACATTTCTAACATTGCCCACAATTATCAACTTTCTAAGTCTTTCTGAGCAAGAGAAATCGCAAAACAGTCATTTATTCATTGCCGTCCAAAAACAATGCTTTTTTACACTCCAGTCTCCCTTTCTCTTGGAAACAATGACTTACATCAATGCTTTTACATAATTCTTGTTTCTCCTGACATTTCTAACATTGCCCACAATTATCAACTTTCTAAGTCTTTCTGAGCAAGAGAAATCGCAAAACAGTCATTTATTCATTGCCGTCCAAAAACAATGCTTTTTTACACTCCAGTCTCCCTTTCTCTTGGAAACAATGACTTACATCAATACTTTTACATAATTCTTGTTTCTCCTGACATTTCTAACATTGCCCACAAATATCAACTTTCTAAGTCTTTCTGAGCAGGAGAAATCGCAAAACATAGTCATTTCTTCATTGCAGTCCAAAAACAACGCTTTTTTACACTCCAGTCTCCCTTTCTCTTGGAAACAATGACTTACATCAATCCTTTTACATAATTCTTGTTTCTCATGACATTTCTAACATTGTCCACAAATATCAACTTTCTAAGTCTTTCTGAGCAGGAGAAATCGCAAAACATAGTCATTTCTTCATTGCAGTCCAAAAACAACGCTTTTTTACACTCCAGTCTCCCTTTCTCTTGGAAACAATGACTTACATCAATCCTTTTACATAATTCTTGTTTCTCATGACATTTCTAACATTGTCCACAATTATCAACTTTCTAAGTCTTTCTGAGCAGGAGAAATCGCAAAACATAGTCATTTCTTCATTGCCGTCCAAAAACAACGCTTTTTTACACTCCTGTCCCCCTTTTTCTTGGAAACAATGACTTACATCAATACTTTTACATAATTCTTGTTTCTCCTGACATTTCTAACATTGCCCACAATTATCAACTTTCTAAGTCTTTTTGAGCAGGAGAAATCGCAGAACATAGTCATTTCTTCATTGCAGTCCAAAAACAACGCTTTTTTACACTCCTGTCTCCATTTCTCTTGGAAACAATGACTTACATCAATCCTTTTACATAATTCTTGTTTCTCCTGACATTTCTAACATTGCCCACAATTATCAACTTTCTAAGTCTTTCTGAGCAGGAGAAACCGCAAAATATAGTCATTTCTTCATTGCCGTCCAAAAACAACGCTTTTTTACACTGCTGTCTCCCTTTCTCCTGGAAACAATGACTTACATCAATCCTTTTACATAATTCTTGTTTCTCATGACATTTCTAACATTGCCCACAATTATCAACTTTCTAAGTCTTTCTGAGCAGGAGAAATCACAAAACATAGTCATTTCTTCATTGCCGTCCAAAAACAACGCTTTTTTACACTCCTGTCCTCCCTTTCTCTTGGAAACAATGACTTACATCAATACTTTTACATAATTCTTGTTTTCTCCTGACATTTCTAACATTGCCCACAATTATCAACTTTCTAAGTCTTTCTGAGCAAGAGAAATCGCAAAACAGTCATTTATTCATTGCCGTCCAAAAACAATGCTTTTTTACACTCCAGTCTCCCTTTCTCTTGGAAACAATGACTTACATCAATACTTTTACATAATTCTTGTTTCTCCTGACATTTCTAACATTGCCCACAAATAACAACTTTCTAAGTCTTTCTGAGCAGGAGAAATCGCAAAACATAGTCATTTCTTCATTGCAGTCCAAAAACAACGCTTTTTTACACTCCAGTCTCCCTTTCTCTTGGAAACAATGACTTACATCAATCCTTTTACATAATTCTTGTTTCTCATGACATTTCTAACATTGTCCACAAATATCAACTTTCTAAGTCTTTCTGAGCAGGAGAAATCGCAAAACATAGTCATTTCTTCATTGCAGTCCAAAAACAACGCTTTTTTACACTCCAGTCTCCCTTTCTCTGGAAACAATGACTTACATTAATCCTTTTACATAATTCTTGTTTCTCATGACATTTCTAACATTGTCCACAATTATCAACTTTCTAAGTCTTTCTGAGCAGGAGAAATCGCAAAACATAGTCATTTCTTCATTGCCGTCCAAAAACAACGCTTTTTTACACTCCTGTCTCCCTTTCTCTTGGAAACAATGACTTACATCAATACTTTTACATAATTCTTGTTTCTCCTGACATTTCTAACATTGCCCACAATTATCAACTTTCTAAGTCTTTTTGAGCAGGAGAAATCGCAGAACATAGTCATTTCTTCATTGCAGTCCAAAAACAACGCTTTTTTACACTCCTGTCTCCATTTCTCTTGGAAACAATGACTTACATCAATCCTTTTACATAATTCTTGTTTCTCCTGACATTTCTAACATTGCCCACAATTATCAACTTTCTAAGTCTTTCTGAGCAGGAGAAACCGCAAAATATAGTCATTTCTTCATTGCCGTCCAAAAACAACGCTTTTTTACACTCCTGTCTCCCTTTCTCCTGGAAACAATGACTTACATCAATCCTTTTACATAATTCTTGTTTCTCATGACATTTCTAACATTGCCCACAATTATCAACTTTCTAAGTCTTTCTGAGCAGGAGAAATCGCAAAATATAGTAATTTCTTCATTGCCGTCCAAAAACAACGCTTTTTTACACTCCTGTCTCCCCTTCTCCTGGAAACAATGACTTACATCAATCCTTTTACATAATTCTTGTTTCTCATGACATTTCTAACATTGCCCACAATTATCAACTTTCTAAGTCTTTCTGAGCAAGAGAAATCACAAAACAGTCATTTATTCATTGCCGTCCAAAAACAATGCTTTTTTACACTCCAGTCTCCCTTTCTCTTGGAAACAATGACTTACATCAATGCTTTTACATAATTCTTGTTTCTCCTGACATTTCTAACATTGCCCACAATTATCAACTTTCTAAGTCTTTCTGAGCAGGAGAAACCGCAAAATATAGTCATTTCTTCATTGCCGTCCAAAAACAACGTTTTTTTACACTCCTGTCTCCCTTTCTCCTGGAAACAATGACTTACATCAATCCTTTTACATAATTCTTGTTTCTCATGACATTTCTAACATTGCCCACAATTATCAACTTTCTAAGTCTTTCTGAGCAAGAGAAATCGCAAAACAGTCATTTATTCATTGCCGTCCAAAAACAATGCTTTTTTACACTCCAGTCTCCCTTTCTCTTGGAAACAATGACTTACATCAATACTTTTACATAATTCTTGTTTCTCCTGACATTTCTAACATTGCCCACAAATATCAACTTTCTAAGTCTTTCTGAGCAGGAGAAATCGCAAAACATAGTCATTTCTTCATTGCAGTCCAAAAACAACGCTTTTTTACACTCCAGTCTCCCTTTCTCTTGGAAACAATGACTTACATCAATCCTTTTACATAATTCTTGTTTCTCATGACATTTCTAACATTGTCCACAATTATCAACTTTCTAAGTCTTTCTGAGCAGGAGAAATCGCAAAACATAGTCATTTCTTCATTGCCGTCCAAAAACAACGCTTTTTTACACTCCTGTCTCCCTTTCTCTTGGAAACAATGACTTACATCAATCCTTTTACATAATTCTTGTTTCTCATGACATGTGAGGACACCGGGGTTATTACCAAAGCTCTCTAGATACCCGGTCCTCTAGGTTCACAGGTCACACAGGTAAGGAGACAGGAAAGAAATAATAATCCCTTTTATTAAACAAAGTGCACACACTTAGTAAAATACAACAGTGCTCCCCAAGGAGAAACTTGTTCCCCCCGCCAAATATATCAAGTGTCAGAAAATCACCAGTGCAAGTAAAACTTCCCAACAAAATCCCCAGCAGGTTACCTCCAAGCACAGAGTCCTAGCAGGCCCAAACTCCTGGTAATAAAATCCACAGCTGACAATCCAAGTGGGCCAGGGTTTCTGATCCTTAAGGTGGGTCTGTGTATCTTGCTGATCCCAGCCGCTCGGCCAACTCTCCACCAGCTTGGTGGGACCCTGGGTATCAGTCTCCCTACGGATGTAGGCTCACCAATTCCCCAGAATCTGCGAGTGTCTCCCGATGGAGTGGTAACAGAATCAGTCCTAGAGGTACACTGTCCGATCTCTGTCAAGAAGCTCCTGCCTCAAGCATTCCTTTAAGGCCCTGCGAGAATACGGTTACTCTCTAACAGGTCCTTGCTGTCTCCAGATTCTCCAACAACAACCCCCATCCCCCAGACAGCTCCTTTTTGGTCCCTTCTCACCACCCCCCCCCACTCACTGTCTTCTTGTGATTGGTGGTGTGAAGAGTTTGGGTGGTAACCGGGGTGGAAATAGTGCATGACATCAGTGGTCACCCCTTGCTGTGATGGTGTCATTCAGACTGTGTTGCAGACTTGCTAGAACAATAGTTAGCAAACAGGGAGAGACCCCCTACTGATTTTAGATAAGGTCCTGACCCTCCTTTTTTTAACCCGTTCCACTACTTTTTGATGTCACAGGGTCCACAGCTGATTCACACTTCCTGTGAGCTGCCTCTCCCCTCCCTCTCTGGACACCACAGTAATAACAGATCTGGCCACCGGGCGGCATTTAATAACAGAGTGGGCCATGGTTGTTCAATTGGCCCACTGAGGACAGACCGGGTTGGCACGATATTCTCAATATAAGGCCCGGGTCTGTCACATGACATTTCTAACATTGCCCACAATTATCAACTTTCTAAGTCTTTCTGAGCAGGAGAAATCGCAAAATATAGTAATTTCTTCATTGCCGTCCAAAAACAACGCTTTTTTACACTCCTGTCTCCCCTTCTCCTGGAAACAATGACTTACATCAATCCTTTTACATAATTCTTGTTTCTCATGACATTTCTAACATTGCCCACAATTATCAACTTTCTAAGTCTTTCTGAGCAAGAGAAATCGCAAAACAGTCATTTATTCATTGCCATCCAAAAACAATGCTTTTTTACACTCCAGTCTCCCTTTCTCTTGGAAACAATGACTTACATCAATCGTTTTACATAATTCTTGTTTCTCCTGACATTTCTAACATTGCCCACAAATATCAACTTTCTAAGGCTTTCTGAGCAGGAGAAATCGCAAAACATAGTCATTTCTTCATTGCAGTCCAAAAACAACGCTTTTTTACACTCCAGTCTCCCTTTCTCTTGGAAACAATGACTTACATCAATCCTTTTACATAATTCTTGTTTCTCATGACATTTCTAACATTGTCCACAATTATCAACTTTCTAAGTCTTTCTGAGCAGGAGAAATCGCAAAACATAGTCATTTCTTCATTGCAGTCCAAAAACAACGCTTTTTTACACTCCAGTCTCCCTTTCTCTTGGAAACAATGACTTACATCAATCCTTTTACATATTTCTTGTTTCTCCTGACATTTCTAACATTGCCCACAATTATCAACTTTCTAAGTCTTTCTGAGCAGGAGAAATCGCAAAATATAGTCATTTCTTCATTGCCGTCCAAAAACAACGCTTTTTTACACTCCTGTCTCCCTTTCTCCTGGAAACAATGACATACATCAATCCTTTTACATAATTCTTGTTCTCATGACATTTCTAACATTGCCCACAATTATTAACTTTCTAAGTCTTTCTGAGCAGGAGAAATCGCAAAACATAGTCATTTCTTCATTGCAGTCCAAAAACAACGCTTTTTTACACTCCAGTCTCCCTTTCTCTTGGCAACAATGACTTACATCAATCCTTTTACACAATTCTTATTTCTCATGACATTTCTACCATTGCCCACAATTATCAACTTTCTAAGTCTTTCTGAGCAGGAGAAATCGCAAAACATAGTAATTTCTTCATTGCCGTCCAAAAACAACGCTTTTTTACACTCCTGTCACCCTTTCTCCTGGAAACAATGACTTACATCAATCCTTTTACATAATTCTTGTTTCTCCTGACATTTCTAACATTGCCCACAAATATCAACTTTCTAAGTCTTTCTGAGCAGGAGAAATCGCAAAATATAGTCATTTCTTCATTGCCGTCCAAAAACAACGCTTTTTTACACTCCTGTCTCCCTTTCTCCTGGAAACAATGACTTACATCAATCCTTTTACATAATTCTTGTTTCTCATGACATTTCTAACATTGCCCACAATTATCAACTTTCTAAGTCTTTCTGAGCAAGAGAAATCGCAAAACAGTCATTTATTCATTGCCGTCCAAAAACAATGCTTTTTTTATACTCCAGTCTCCCTTTCTCTTGGATACAATGACTTACATCAATACTTTTACATAATTCTTGTTTCTCCTGACATTTCTAACATTGCCCACAAATATCAACTTTCTAAGTCTTTCTGAGCAGGAGAAATCGCAAAACATAGTCATTTCTTCATTGCAGTCCAAAAACAACGCTTTTTTACACTCCAGTCTCCCTTTCTCTTGGAAACAATGACTTACATCAATCCTTTTACATAATTCTTGTTTCTCATGACATTTCTAACATTGTCCACAATTATCAACTTTCTAAGTCTTTCTGAGCAGGAGAAATCGCAAAACATAGTCATTTCTTCATTGCCGTCCAAAAACAACCCTTTTTTACACTCCTGTCTCCCTTTCTCTTGGAAACAATGACTTACATCAATACTTTTACATAATTCTTGTTTCTCCTGACATTTCTAACATTGCCCACAATTATCAACTTTCTAAGTCTTTCTGAGCAAGAGAAATCGCAAAACAGTCATTTATTCATTGCCGTCCAAAAACAATGCTTTTTTACACTCCAGTCTCCCTTTCTCTTGGAAACAATGACTTACATCAATACTTTTACATAATTCTTGTTTCTCCTGACATTTCTAACATTGCCCACAAATATCAACTTTCTAAGTCTTTCTGAGCAGGAGAAATCGCAAAACATAGTCATTTCTTCATTGCAGTCCAAAAACAACGCTTTTTTACACTCCAGTCTCCCTTTCTCTTGGAAACAATGACTTACATCAATCCTTTTACATAATTCTTGTTTCTCATGACATTTCTAACATTGTCCACAAATATCAACTTTCTAAGTCTTTCTGAGCAGGAGAAATCGCAAAACATAGTCATTTCTTCATTGCCGTCCAAAAACAACGCTTTTTTACACTCCTGTCTCCCTTTCTCTTGGAAACAATGACTTACATCAATACTTTTACATAATTCTTGTTTCTCCTGACATTTCTAACATTGCCCACAATTATCAACTTTCTAAGTCTTTTTGAGCAGGAGAAATCGCAGAGCATAGTCATTTCTTCATTGCAGTCCAAAAACAACGCTTTTTTACACTCCTGTCTCCATTTCTCTTGGAAACAATGACTTACATCAATCCTTTTACATAATTCTTGTTTCTCCTGACATTTCTAACATTGCCCACAATTATCAACTTTCTAAGTCTTTCTGAGCAGGAGAAATCGCAAAACAGTCATTTATTCATTGCCGTCCAAAAAAAATGCTTTTTTACACTCCAGTCTCCCTTTCTCTTGGAAACAATGACTTACATCAATCCTTTTACATAATTCTTGTTTCTCCTGACATTTCTAACATTGCCCACAATTATCAACTTTCTAAGTCTTTCTGAGCAGGAGAAATCGCAAAACATAGTCATTTCTTCATTGCAGTCCAAAAACAACGCTTTTTTACACTCCAGTCTCCCTTTCTCTTGGAAACAATGACTTACATCAATCCTTTTACATAATTCTTGTTTCTCATGACATTTCTAACATTGTCCACAATTATCAACTTTCTAAGTCTTTCTGAGCAGGAGAAATCGCAAAACATAGTCATTTCTTCATTGCAGTCCAAAAACAACGCTTTTTTACACTCCAGTCTCCCTTTCTCCTGGAAACAATGACTTACATCAATCCTTTTACATAATTCTTATTTCTCATGACATTTCTACCATTGCCCACAGTTATCAACTTTCTAAGTCTTTCTGAGCAGGAGAAATCGCAAAACATAGTCATTTCTTCATTGCAGTCCAAAAACAACGCTTTTTTACACTCCAGTCTCCCTTTCTCCTGGAAACAATGACTTACATCAATCCTTTTACATAATTCTTATTTCTCATGACATTTCTACCATTGCCCACAGTTATCAACTTTCTAAGTCTTTCTGAGCAGGAGAAATCGCAAAACATAGTAATTTCTTCATTGCCGTCCAAAAACAACGCTTTTTTACACTCCTGTCTCCCTTTCTCCTGGAAACAATGACTTAAATCAATCCTTTTACATAATTCTTGTTTCTCCTGACATTTCTAACATTGCCCACAAATATCAACTTTCTAAGTCTTTCTGAGCAGGAGAAATCGCAAAATATAGTCATTTCTTCATTGCCGTCCAAAAACAACGCTTTTTTACACTCCTGTCTCCCTTTCTCCTGGAAACAATGACTTACATCAATCCTTTTACATAATTCTTGTTTCTCATGACATTTCTAACATTGCCCACAATTATCAACTTTCTAAGTCTTTCTGAGCAAGAGAAATCGCAAAACAAAAACAATGCTTTTTTACACTCCAGTCTCCCTTTCTCTTGGAAACAATGACTTACATCAATACTTTTACATAATTCTTGTTTCTCCTGACATTTCTAACATTGCCCACAAATATCAACTTTCTAAGTCTTTCTGAGCAGGAGAAATCGCAAAACATAGTCATTTCTTCATTGCAGTCCAAAAACAACGCTTTTTTACACTCCAGTCTCCCTTTCTCTTGGAAACAATGACTTACATCAATCCTTTTACATAATTCTTGTTTCTCATGACATTTCTAACATTGTCCACAATTATCAACTTTCTAAGTCTTTCTGAGCAGGAGAAATCGCAAAACATAGTCATTTCTTCATTGCCGTCCAAAAACAACGTTTTTTTACACTCCTGTCTCCCTTTCTCTTGGAAACAATGACTTACATCAATCCTTTTACATAATTCTTGTTTCTCATGACATTTCTAACATTGCCCACAATTATCAACTTTCTAAGTCTTTCTGAGCAGGAGAAATCGCAAAATATAGTAATTTCTTCATTGACGTCCAAAAACAACGCTTTTTTACACTCCTGTCTCCCCTTCTCCTGGAAACAATGACTTACATCAATCCTTTTACATAATTCTTGTTTCTCATGACATTTCTAACATTGCCCACAATTATCAACTTTCTAAGTCTTTCTGAGCAAGAGAAATCGCAAAACAGTCATTTATTCATTGCCGTCCAAAAACAATGCTTTTTTACACTCCAGTCTCCCTTTCTCTTGGAAACAATGACTTATATCAATCGTTTTACATAATTCTTGTTTCTCCTGACATTTCTAACATTGCCCACAAATATCAACTTTCTAAGTCTTTCTGAGCAGGAGAAATCGCAAAACATAGTCATTTCTTCATTGCAGTCCAAAAACAACGCTTTTTTACACTCCAGTCTCCCTTTCTCTTGGAAACAATGACTTACATCAATCCTTTTACATAATTCTTGTTTCTCATGACATTTCTAACATTGTCCACAATTATCAACTTTCTAAGTCTTTCTGAGCAGGAGAAATCGCAAAACATAGTCATTTCTTCATTGCAGTCCAAAAACAACGCTTTTTTACACTCCAGTCTCCCTTTCTCTTGGAAACAATGACTTACATCAATACTTTTACATAATTCTTGTTTCTCCTGACATTTCTAACATTGCCCACAAATATCAACTTTCTAAGTCTTTCTGAGCAGGAGAAATCGCAAAACATAGTCATTTCTTCATTGCAGTCCAAAAACAACGCTTTTTTACACTCCAGTCTCCCTTTCTCTTGGAAACAATAACTTACATCAATACTTTTACATAATTCTTGTTTCTCCTGACATTTCTAACATTGCCCACAATTATCAACTTTGTAAGTCTTTCTGAGCAGGAGAAATCGCAAAACATAGTCATTTCTTCATTGCAGTCCAAAAACAACGCTTTTTTACACTCCAGTCTCCCTTTCTCTTGGAAACAATGACTTACATCAATCCTTTTACATAATTCTTGTTTCTCATGACATTTCTAACATTGTCCACAAATATCAACTTTCTAAGTCTTTCTGAGCAGGAGAAATCGCAAAACATAGTCATTTCTTCATTGCCGTCCAAAAACAACGCTTTTTTACACTCCTGTCTCCCTTTCTCTTGGAAACAATGACTTACATCAATACTTTTACATAATTCTTGTTTCTCCTGACATTTCTAACATTGCCCACAATTATCAACTTTCTAAGTCTTTTTGAGCAGGAGAAATCGCAGAACATAGTCATTTCTTCATTGCAGTCCAAAAACAACGCTTTTTTACACTCCTGTCTCCATTTCTCTTGGAAACAATGACTTACATCAATCCTTTTACATAATTCTTGTTTCTCCTGACATTTCTAACATTGCCCACAATTATCAACTTTCTAAGTCTTTCTGAGCAGGAGAAATCGCAAAACAGTCATTTATTCATTGCCGTCCAAAAAAAATGCTTTTTTACACTCCAGTCTCCCTTTCTCTTGGAAACAATGACTTACATCAATCCTTTTACATAATTCTTGTTTCTCCTGACATTTCTAACATTGCCCACAATTATCAACTTTCTAAGTCTTTCTGAGCAGGAGAAATCGCAAAACATAGTCATTTCTTCATTGCAGTCCAAAAACAACGCTTTTTTACACTCCAGTCTCCCTTTCTCTTGGAAACAATGACTTACATCAATCCTTTTACATAATTCTTGTTTCTCATGACATTTCTAACATTGTCCACAATTATCAACTTTCTAAGTCTTTCTGAGCAGGAGAAATCGCAAAACATAGTCATTTCTTCATTGCAGTCCAAAAACAACGCTTTTTTACACTCCAGTCTCCCTTTCTCTTGGAAACAATGACTTACATCAATCCTTTTACATAATTCTTGTTTCTCCTGACATTTCTAACATTGCCCACAATTATCAACTTTGTAAGTCTTTCTGAGCAGGAGAAATCGCAAAACATAGTCATTTCTTCATTGCAGTCCAAAAACAACGCTTTTTTACACTCCAGTCTCCCTTTCTCCTGGAAACAATGACTTACATCAATCCTTTTACATAATTCTTATTTCTCATGACATTTCTACCATTGCCCACAGTTATCAACTTTCTAAGTCTTTCTGAGCAGGAGAAATCGCAAAACATAGTAATTTCTTCATTGCCGTCCAAAAACAACGCTTTTTTACACTCCTGTCTCCCTTTCTCCTGGAAACAATGACTTAAATCAATCCTTTTACATAATTCTTGTTTCTCCTGACATTTCTAACATTGCCCACAAATATCAACTTTCTAAGTCTTTCTGAGCAGGAGAAATCGCAAAATATAGTCATTTCTTCATTGCCGTCCAAAAACAACGCTTTTTTACACTCCTGTCTCCCTTTCTCCTGGAAACAATGACTTACATCAATCCTTTTACATAATTCTTGTTTCTCATGACATTTCTAACATTGCCCACAATTATCAACTTTCTAAGTCTTTCTGAGCAAGAGAAATCGCAAAACAAAAACAATGCTTTTTTACACTCCAGTCTCCCTTTCTCTTGGAAACAATGACTTACATCAATACTTTTACATAATTCTTGTTTCTCCTGACATTTCTAACATTGCCCACAAATATCAACTTTCTAAGTCTTTCTGAGCAGGAGAAATCGCAAAACATAGTCATATCTTCATTGCAGTCCAAAAACAACGCTTTTTTACACTCCAGTCTCCCTTTCTCTTGGAAACAATGACTTACATCAATCCTTTTACATAATTCTTGTTTCTCATGACATTTCTAACATTGTCCACAATTATCAACTTTCTAAGTCTTTCTGAGCAGGAGAAATCGCAAAACATAGTCATTTCTTCATTGCCGTCCAAAAACAACGTTTTTTTACACTCCTGTCTCCCTTTCTCTTGGAAACAATGACTTACATCAATCCTTTTACATAATTCTTGTTTCTCATGACATTTCTAACATTGCCCACAATTATCAACTTTCTAAGTCTTTCTGAGCAGGAGAAATCGCAAAATATAGTAATTTCTTCATTGACGTCCAAAAACAACGCTTTTTTACACTCCTGTCTCCCCTTCTCCTGGAAACAATGACTTACATCAATCCTTTTACATAATTCTTGTTTCTCATGACATTTCTAACATTGCCCACAATTATCAACTTTCTAAGTCTTTCTGAGCAAGAGAAATCGCAAAACAGTCATTTATTCATTGCCGTCCAAAAACAATGCTTTTTTACACTCCAGTCTCCCTTTCTCTTGGAAACAATGACTTATATCAATCGTTTTACATAATTCTTGTTTCTCCTGACATTTCTAACATTGCCCACAAATATCAACTTTCTAAGTCTTTCTGAGCAGGAGAAATCGCAAAACATAGTCATTTCTTCATTGCAGTCCAAAAACAACGCTTTTTTACACTCCAGTCTCCCTTTCTCTTGGAAACAATGACTTACATCAATCCTTTTACATAATTCTTGTTTCTCATGACATTTCTAACATTGTCCACAATTATCAACTTTCTAAGTCTTTCTGAGCAGGAGAAATCGCAAAACATAGTCATTTCTTCATTGCAGTCCAAAAACAACGCTTTTTTACACTCCAGTCTCCCTTTCTCTTGGAAACAATGACTTACATCAATCCTTTTACATATTTCTTGTTTCTCCTGACATTTCTAACATTGCCCACAATTATCAACTTTCTAAGTCTTTCTGAGCAGGAGAAATCGCAAAATATAGTCATTTCTTCATTGCCGTCCAAAAACAACGCTTTTTTACACTCCTGTCTCCCTTTCTCCTGGAAACAATGCCTTACATCAATCCTTTTACATAATTCTTGTTTCTCATGACATTTCTAACATTGCCCACAATTATTAACTTTCTAAGTCTTTCTGAGTAGGAGAAATCGCAAAACATAGTCATTTCTTCATTGCAGTCCAAAAACAACGCTTTTTTACACTCCAGTCTCCCTTTCTCTTGGCAACAATGACTTACATCAATCCTTTTACACAATTCATATTTCTCATGACATTTCTACCATTGCCCACAATTATCAACTTTCTAAGTCTTTCTGAGCAGGAGAAATCGCAAAACATAGTCATTTCTTCATTGCAGTCCAAAAACAACGCTTTTTTACACTCCAGTCTCCCTTTCTCTTGGAAACAATGACTTACATCAATCCTTTTACATATTTCTTGTTTCTCCTGACATTTCTAACATTGCCCACAATTATCAACTTTCTAAGTCTTTCTGAGCAGGAGAAATCGCAAAATATAGTCATTTCTTCATTGCCGTCCAAAAACAACGCTTTTTTACACTCCTGTCTCCCTTTCTCCTGGAAACAATGACTTACATCAATCCTTTTACATAATTCTTGTTTCTCATGACATTTCTAACATTGCCCACAATTATTAACTTTCTAAGTCTTTCTGAGTAGGAGAAATCGCAAAACATAGTCATTTCTTCATTGCAGTCCAAAAACAACGCTTTTTTACACTCCAGTCTCCCTTTCTCTTGGCAACAATGACTTACATCAATCCTTTTACACAATTCATATTTCTCATGACATTTCTACCATTGCCCACAATTATCAACTTTCTAAGTCTTTCTGAGCAGGAGAAATCGCAAAACATAGTAATTTCTTCATTGCCGTCCAAAAACAACGCTTTTTTACACTCCTGTCTCCCTTTCTCCTGGAAACAATGACTTACATCAATCCTTTTACATAATTCTTGTTTCTCCTGACATTTCTAACATTGCCCACAAATATCAACTTTCTAAATCTTTCTGAGCAGGAGAAATCGCAAAATATAGTCATTTCTTCATTGCCGTCCAAAAACAACGCTTTTTTACACTCCTGTCTCCCTTTCTCCTGGAAACAATGACTTACATCAATCCTTTTACATAATTCTTGTTTCTCATGACATTTCTAACATTCCCCACAATTATCAACTTTCTAAGTCTTTCTGAGCAAGAGAAATCGCAAAACATAGTCATTTCTTCATTGCAGTCCAAAAACAACGCTTTTTTACACTCCAGTCTCCCTTTCTCTTGGAAACAATGACTTACATCAATCCTTTTACATAATTCTTGTTTCTCATGACATTTCTAACATTGTCCACAAATATCAACTTTCTAAGTCTTTCTGAGCAGGAGAAATCGCAAAACATAGTCATTTCTTCATTGCAGTCCAAAAACAACGCTTTTTTACACTCCATTCTCCCTTTCTCTTGGAAACAATGACTTACATCAATCCTTTTACATAATTCTTGTTTCTCATGACATTTCTAACATTGTCCACAATTATCAACTTTCTAAGTCTTTCTGAGCAGGAGAAATCGCAAAACATAGTCATTTCTTCATTGCCGTCCAAAAACAACGCTTTTTTACACTCCTGTCCCCCTTTCTCTTGGAAACAATGACTTACATCAATACTTTTACATAATTCTTGTTTCTCCTGACATTTCTAACATTGCCCACAATTATCAACTTTCTAAGTCTTTTTGAGCAGGAGAAATCGCAGAACATAGTCATTTCTTCATTGCAGTCCAAAAACAACGCTTTTTTACACTCCTGTCTCCATTTCTCTTGGAAACAATGACTTACATCAATCCTTTTACATAATTCTTGTTTCTCCTGACATTTCTAACATTGCCCACAATTATCAACTTTCTAAGTCTTTCTGAGCAGGAGAAACCGCAAAATATAGTCATTTCTTCATTGCCGTCCAAAAACAACGCTTTTTTACACTGCTGTCTCCCTTTCTCCTGGAAACAATGACTTACATCAATCCTTTTACATAATTCTTGTTTCTCATGACATTTCTAACATTGCCCACAATTATCAACTTTCTAAGTCTTTCTGAGCAGGAGAAATCGCAAAACATAGTCATTTCTTCATTGCCGTCCAAAAACAACGCTTTTTTACACTCCTGTCTCCCTTTCTCTTGGAAACAATGACTTACATCAATACTTTTACATAATTCTTGTTTCTCCTGACATTTCTAACATTGCCCACAATTATCAACTTTCTAAGTCTTTCTGAGCAACAGAAATCGCAAAACAGTCATTTATTCATTGCCGTCCAAAAACAATGCTTTTTTACACTCCAGTCTCCCTTTCTCTTGGAAACAATGACTTACATCAATACTTTTACATAATTCTTGTTTCTCCTGACATTTCTAACATTGCCCACAAATATCAACTTTCTAAGTCTTTCTGAGCAGAAGAAATCGCAAAACATAGTCATTTCTTCATTGCAGTCCAAAAACAACGCTTTTTTACACTCCAGTCTCCCTTTCTCTTGGAAACAATGACTTACATCAATCCTTTTACATAATTCTTGTTTCTCATGACATTTCTAACATTGTCCACAAATATAAACTTTCTAAGTCTTTCTGAGCAGGAGAAATCGCAAAACATAGTCATTTCTTCATTGCAGTCCAAAAACAACGCTTTTTTACACTCCAGTCTCCCTTTCTCTTGGAAACAATGACTTACATCAATCCTTTTACATAATTCTTGTTTCTCATGACATTTCTAACATTGCCCACAAATATCAACTTTCTAAGTCTTTCTGAGCAGGAGAAATCGCAAAACATAGTCATTTCTTCATTGCAGTCCAAAAACAACGCTTTTTTACACTCCAGTCTCCCTTTCTCTTGGAAACAATGACTTACATCAATCCTTTTACATAATTCTTGTTTCTCATGACATTTCTAACATTGTCCACAATTATCAACTTTCTAAGTCTTTCTGAGCAGGAGAAATCGCAAAACATAGTCATTTCTTCATTGCAGTCCAAAAACAACGCTTTTTTACACTCCAGTCTCCCTTTCTCTTGGAAACAATGACTTACATCAATCCTTTTACATAATTCTTGTTTCTCCTGACATTTCTAACATTGCCCACAATTATCAACTTTGTAAGTCTTTCTGAGCAGGAGAAATCGCAAAACATAGTCATTTCTTCATTGCAGTCCAAAAACAACGCTTTTTTACACTCCAGTCTCCCTTTCTCCTGGAAACAATGACTTACATCAATCCTTTTACATAATTCTTATTTCTCATGACATTTCTACCATTGCCCACAGTTATCAACTTTCTAAGTCTTTCTGAGCAGGAGAAATCGCAAAACATAGTAATTTCTTCATTGCCGTCCAAAAACAACGCTTTTTTACACTCCTGTCTCCCTTTCTCCTGGAAACAATGACTTACATCAATCCTTTTACATAATTCTTGTTTCTCCTGACATTTCTAACATTGCCCACAAATATCAACTTTCTAAGTCTTTCTGAGCAGGAGAAATCGCAAAATATAGTAATTTCTTCATTGCCGTCCAAAAACAACGCTTTTTTACACTCCTGTCTCCCTTTCTCCTGGAAACAATGACTTACATCAATCCTTTTACATAATTCTTGTTTCTCATGACATTTCTAACATTGCCCACAATTATCAACTTTCTAAGTCTTTCTGAGCAAGAGAAATCGCAAAACAGTCATTTATTCATTGCCGTCCAAAAACAATGCTTTTTTACACTCCAGTCTCCCTTTCTCTTGGAAACAATGACTTACATCAATACTTTTACATAATTCTTGTTTCTCATGACATTTCTAACATTGCCCACAAATATCAACTTTCTAAGTCTTTCTGAGCAGGAGAAATCGCAAAATATAGTCATTTCTTCATTGCCGTCCAAAAACAACGCTTTTTTACACTCCTGTCTCCCTTTCTCCTGGAAACAATGACTTACATCAATCCTTTTACATAATTCTTGTTTCTCATGACATTTCTAACATTGCCCACAATTATTAACTTTCTAAGTCTTTCTGAGCAGGAGAAATCGCAAAACATAGTCATTTCTTCATTGCAGTCCAAAAACAACGCTTTTTTACACTCCAGTCTCCCTTTCTCTTGGCAACAATGACTTACATCAATCCTTTTACACAATTCATATTTCTCATGACATTTCTACCATTGCCCACAATTATCAACTTTCTAAGTCTTTCTGAGCAGGAGAAATCGCAAAACATAGTAATTTCTTCATTGTCGTCCAAAAACAACGCTTTTTTACACTCCTGTCTCCCTTTCTCCTGGAAACAATGACTTACATCAATCCTTTTACATAATTCTTGTTTCTCCTGACATTTCTAACATTGCCCACAAATATCAACTTTCTAAATCTTTCTGAGCAGGAGAAATCGCAAAATATAGTCATTTCTTCATTGCCGTCCAAAAACAACGCTTTTTTACACTCCTGTCTCCCTTTCTCCTGGAAACAATGACTTACATCAATCCTTTTACATAATTCTTGTTTCTCATGACATTTCTAACATTCCCCACAATTATCAACTTTCTAAGTCTTTCTGAGCAAGAGAAATCGCAAAACATAGTCATTTCTTCATTGCAGTCCAAAAACAACGCTTTTTTACACTCCAGTCTCCCTTTCTCTTGGAAACAATGACTTACATCAATCCTTTTACATAATTCTTGTTTCTCATGACATTTCTAACATTGTCCACAAATATCAACTTTCTAAGTCTTTCTGAGCAGGAGAAATCGCAAAACATAGTCATTTCTTCATTGCAGTCCAAAAACAACGCTTTTTTACAGTCCATTCTCCCTTTCTCTTGGAAACAATGACTTACATCAATCCTTTTACATAATTCTTGTTTCTCATGACATTTCTAACATTGTCCACAATTATCAACTTTCTAAGTCTTTCTGAGCAGGAGAAATCGCAAAACATAGTCATTTCTTCATTGCCGTCCAAAAACAACGCTTTTTTACACTCCTGTCCCCCTTTCTCTTGGAAACAATGACTTACATCAATACTTTTACATAATTCTTGTTTCTCCTGACATTTCTAACATTGCCCACAATTATCAACTTTCTAAGTCTTTTTGAGCAGGAGAAATCGCAGAACATAGTCATTTCTTCATTGCAGTCCAAAAACAACGCTTTTTTACACTCCTGTCTCCATTTCTCTTGGAAACAATGACTTACATCAATCCTTTTACATAATTCTTGTTTCTCCTGACATTTCTAACATTGCCCACAATTATCAACTTTCTAAGTCTTTCTGAGCAGGAGAAACCGCAAAATATAGTCATTTCTTCATTGCCGTCCAAAAACAACGCTTTTTTACACTGCTGTCTCCCTTTCTCCTGGAAACAATGACTTACATCAATCCTTTTACATAATTCTTGTTTCTCATGACATTTCTAACATTGCCCACAATTATCAACTTTCTAAGTCTTTCTGAGCAGGAGAAATCGCAAAACATAGTCATTTCTTCATTGCCGTCCAAAAACAACGCTTTTTTACACTCCTGTCTCCCTTTCTCTTGGAAACAATGACTTACATCAATACTTTTACATAATTCTTGTTTCTCCTGACATTTCTAACATTGCCCACAATTATCAACTTTCTAAGTCTTTCTGAGCAACAGAAATTGCAAAACAGTCATTTATTCATTGCCGTCCAAAAACAATGCTTTTTTACACTCCAGTCTCCCTTTCTCTTGGAAACAATGACTTACATCAATACTTTTACATAATTCTTGTTTCTCCTGACATTTCTAACATTGCCCACAAATATCAACTTTCTAAGTCTTTCTGAGCAGAAGAAATCGCAAAACATAGTCATTTCTTCATTGCAGTCCAAAAACAACGCTTTTTTACACTCCAGTCTCCCTTTCTCTTGGAAACAATGACTTACATCAATCCTTTTACATAATTCTTGTTTCTCATGACATTTCTAACATTGTCCACAAATATAAACTTTCTAAGTCTTTCTGAGCAGGAGAAATCGCAAAACATAGTCATTTCTTCATTGCAGTCCAAAAACAACGCTTTTTTACACTCCAGTCTCCCTTTCTCTTGGAAACAATGACTTACATCAATCCTTTTACATAATTCTTGTTTCTCATGACATTTCTAACATTGCCCACAAATATCAACTTTCTAAGTCTTTCTGAGCAGGAGAAATCGCAAAACATAGTCATTTCTTCATTGCAGTCCAAAAACAACGCTTTTTTACACTCCAGTCTCCCTTTCTCTTGGAAACAATGACTTACATCAATCCTTTTACATAATTCTTGTTTCTCATGACATTTCTAACATTGTCCACAATTATCAACTTTCTAAGTCTTTCTGAGCAGGAGAAATCGCAAAACATAGTCATTTCTTCATTGCAGTCCAAAAACAACGCTTTTTTACACTCCAGTCTCCCTTTCTCTTGGAAACAATGACTTACATCAATCCTTTTACATAATTCTTGTTTCTCCTGACATTTCTAACATTGCCCACAATTATCAACTTTGTAAGTCTTTCTGAGCAGGAGAAATCGCAAAACATAGTCATTTCTTCATTGCAGTCCAAAAACAACGCTTTTTTACACTCCAGTCTCCCTTTCTCCTGGAAACAATGACTTACATCAATCCTTTTACATAATTCTTATTTCTCATGCCATTTCTACCATTGCCCACAGTTATCAACTTTCTAAGTCTTTCTGAGCAGGAGAAATCGCAAAACATAGTAATTTCTTCATTGCCGTCCAAAAACAACGCTTTTTTACACTCCTGTCTCCCTTTCTCCTGGAAACAATGACTTACATCAATCCTTTTACATAATTCTTGTTTCTCCTGACATTTCTAACATTGCCCACAAATATCAACTTTCTAAGTCTTTCTGAGCAGGAGAAATCGCAAAATATAGTAATTTCTTCATTGCCGTCCAAAAACAACGCTTTTTTACACTCCTGTCTCCCTTTCTCCTGGAAACAATGACTTACATCAATCCTTTTACATAATTCTTGTTTCTCATGACATTTCTAACATTGCCCACAATTATCAACTTTCTAAGTCTTTCTGAGCAAGAGAAATCGCAAAACAGTCATTTATTCATTGCCGTCCAAAAACAATGCTTTTTTACACTCCAGTCTCCCTTTCTCTTGGAAACAATGACTTACATCAATACTTTTACATAATTCTTGTTTCTCATGACATTTCTAACATTGCCCACAAATATCAACTTTCTAAGTCTTTCTGAGCAGGAGAAATCGCAAAACATAGTCATTTCTTCATTGCCGTCCAAAAACAACGTTTTTTTACACTCCTGTCTCCCTTTCTCTTGGAAACAATGACTTACATCAATCCTTTTACATAATTCTTGTTTCTCATGACATTTCTAACATTGCCCACAATTATCAACTTTCTAAGTCTTTCTGAGCAGGAGAAATCGCAAAATATAGTAATTTCTTCATTGCCGTCCAAAAACAACGCTTTTTTACACTCCTGTCTCCCCTTCTCCTGGAAACAATGACTTACATCAATCCTTTTACATAATTCTTGTTTCTCATGACATTTCTAACATTGCCCACAATTATCAACTTTCTAAGTCTTTCTGAGCAAGAGAAATCGCAAAACAGTCATTTATTCATTGCCGTCCAAAAACAATGCTTTTTTACACTCCAGTCTCCCTTTCTCTTGGAAACAATGACTTATATCAATCGTTTTACATAATTCTTGTTTCTCCTGACATTTCTAACATTGCCCACAAATATCAACTTTCTAAGTCTTTCTGAGCAGGAGAAATCGCGAAACATAGTCATTTCTTTATTGCAGTCCAAAAACAACGCTTTTTTACACTCCAGTCTCCCTTTCTCTTGGAAACAATGACTTACATCAATCCTTTTACATAATTCTTGTTTCTCATGACATTTCTAACATTGTCCACAATTATCAACTTTCTAAGTCTTTCTGAGCAGGAGAAATCGCAAAACATAGTCATTTCTTCATTGCAGTCCAAAAACAACTCTTTTTTACACTCCAGTCTCCCTTTCTCTTGGAAACAATGACTTACATCAATCCTTTTACATATTTCTTGTTTCTCCTGACATTTCTAACATTGCCCACAATTATCAACTTTCTAAGTCTTTCTGAGCAGGAGAAATCGCAAAATATAGTCATTTCTTCATTGCCGTCCAAAAACAACGCTTTTTTACACTCCTGTCTCCCTTTCTCCTGGAAACAATGACTTACATCAATCCTTTTACATAATTCTTGTTTCTCATGACATTTCTAACATTGCCCACAATTATTAACTTTCTAAGTCTTTCTGAGCAGGAGAAATCGCAAAACATAGTCATTTCTTCATTGCAGTCCAAAAACAACGCTTTTTTACACTCCAGTCTCCCTTTCTCTTGGCAACAATGACTTACATCAATCCTTTTACACAATTCTTATTTCTCATGACATTTCTACCATTGCCCACAATTATCAACTTTCTAAGTCTTTCTGAGCAGGAGAAATCGCAAAACATAGTAATTTCTTCATTGCCGTCCAAAAACAACGCTTTTTTACACTCCTGTCTCCCTTTCTCCTGGAAACAATGACTTACATCAATCCTTTTACATAATTCTTGTTTCTCCTGACATTTCTAACATTGCCCACAAATATCAACTTTCTAAGTGTTTCTGAGCAGGAGAAATCGCAAAATATAGTCATTTCTTCATTGCCGTCCAAAAACAACGCTTTTTTACACTCCTGTCTCCCTTTCTCCTGGAAACAATGACTTACATCAATCCTTTTACATAATTCTTGTTTCTCATGACATTTCTAACATTGCCCACAATTATAAACTTTCTAAGTCTTTCTGAGCAAGAGAAATCGCAAAACAGTCATTTATTCATTGCCGTCCAAAAACAATGCTTTTTTACACTCCAGTCTCCCTTTCTCTTGGAAACAATGACTTACATCAATCCTTTTACATAATTCTTGTTTCTCCTGACATTTCTAACATTGCCCACAAATATCAACTTTCTAAGTCTTTCTGAGCAGTAGAAATCGCAAAACATAGTCATTTCTTCATTGCAGTCCAAAAACAACGCTTTTTTACACTCCAGTCTCCCTTTCTCTTGGAAACAATGACTTACATCAATCCTTTTACATAATTCTTGTTTCTCATGACATTTCTAACATTGTCCACAATTATCAACTTTGTAAGTCTTTCTGAGCAGGAGAAATCGCAAAATATATAGTCATTTCTTCATTGCCGTCCAAAAACAACGCTTTTTTACATTCCTGTCTCCCTTTCTCCTGGAAACAATGACTTACATCAATCCTTTTACATAATTCTTGTTTCTCATGACATTTCTAACATTGCCCACAATTATTAACTTTCTAAGTCTTTCTGAGCAGGAGAAATCGCAAAACATAGTCATTTCTTCATTGCAGTCAAAAACAACGCTTTTTTACACTCCAGTCTCCCTTTCTCTTGGCAACAATGACTTACATCAATCCTTATACATAATTCTTATTTCTCATGACATTTCTACCATTGCCCACAGTTATCAACTTTCTAAGTCTTTCTGAGCAGGAGAAATCGCAAAACATAGTAATTTCTTCATTGCCGTCCAAAAACAACGCTTTTTTACACTCCTGTCTCCCTTTCTCCTGGAAACAATGACTTACATCAATACTTTTACATAATTCTTGTTTCTCCTGACATTTCTAACATTGCCCACAATTATCAACTTTCTAAGTCTTTTTGAGCAGGAGAAATCGCAGAACATAGTCATTTCTTCATTGCAGTCCAAAAACAACGCTTTTTTACACTCCTGTCTCCATTTCTCTTGGAAACAATGACTTACATCAATCCTTTTACATAATTCTTGTTTCTCCTGACATTTCTAACATTGCCCACAATTATCAACTTTCTAAGTCTTTCTGAGCAGGAGAAACCGCAAAATATAGTCATTTCTTCATTGCCGTCCAAAAACAACGCTTTTTTACACTCCTGTCTCCCTTTCTCCTGGAAACAATGACTTACATCAATCCTTTTACATAATTCTTGTTTCTCATGACATTTCTAACATTGCCCACAATTATCAACTTTCTAAGTCTTTCTGAGCAAGAGAAATCGCAAAACAGTCATTTATTCATTGCCGTCCAAAAACAATGCTTTTTTACACTCCAGTCTCCCTTTCTCTTGGAAACAATGACTTACATCAATACTTTTACATAATTCTTGTTTCTCCTGACATTTCTAACATTGCCCACAAATATCAACTTTCTAAGTCTTTCTGAGCAGGAGAAATCGCAAAACATAGTCATTTCTTCATTGCAGTCCAAAAACAACGCTTTTTTACACTCCAGTCTCCCTTTCCCTTGGAAACAATGACTTACATCAATCCTTTTACATAATTCTTGTTTCTCATGACATTTCTAACATTGTACACAAATATCAACTTTCTAAGTCTTTCTGAGCAGGAGAAATCGCAAAACATAGTCATTTCTTCATTGCAGTCCAAAAACAACGCTTTTTTACACTCCAGTCTCCCTTTCTCTTGGAAACAATGACTTACATCAATCCTTTTACATAATTCTTGTTTCTCATGACATTTCTAACATTGTCCACAATTATTAACTTTCTAAGTCTTTTTGAGCAGGAGAAATCGCAGAACATAGTCATTTCTTCATTGCAGTCCAAAAACAACGCTTTTTTACACTCCTGTCTCCATTTCTCTTGGAAACAATGACTTACATCAATCCTTTTACATAATTCTTGTTTCTCCTGACATTTCTAACATTGCCCACAATTATCAACTTTCTAAGTCTTTCTGAGCAGGAGAAACCGCAAAATATAGTCATTTCTTCATTGCCGTCCAAAAACAACGCTTTTTTACACTCCTGTCTCCCTTTCTCCTGGAAACAATGACTTACATCAATCCTTTTACATAATTCTTGTTTCTCATGACATTTCTAACATTGCCCACAATTATCAACTTTCTAAGTCTTTCTGAGCAGGAGAAATCGCAAAACATAGTCATTTCTTCATTGCAGTCCAAAAACAACGCTTTTTTACACTCCAGTCTCCCTTTCTCTTGGAAACAATGACTTACATCAATCCTTTTACATAATTCTTGTTTCTCATGACATTTCTAACATTGTACACAAATATCAACTTTCTAAGTCTTTCTGAGCAGGAGAAATCGCAAAACATAGTCATTTCTTCATTGCAGTCCAAAAACAACGCTTTTTTACACTCCAGTCTCCCTTTCTCTTGGAAACAATGACTTACATCAATCCTTTTACATAATTCTTGTTTCTCATGACATTTCTAACATTGTCCACAATTATTAACTTTCTAAGTCTTTCTGAGCAGGAGAAATCGCAAAACATAGTCATTTCTTCATTGCCGTCCAAAAACAACGCTTTTTTACACTCCTGTCTCCCTTTCTCTTGGAAACAATGACTTACATCAATCCTTTTACATAATTCTTGTTTCTCATTTCTAACATTGCCCACAATTATCAACTTTCTAAGTCTTTCTGAGCAGGAGAAATCGCAAAATATAGTAATTTCTTCATTGCCGTCCAAAAACAACGCTTTTTTACACTCCTGTCTCCCCTTCTCCTGGAAACAATGACTTACATCAATCCTTTTACATAATTCTTGTTTCTCATGACATTTCTAACATTGCCCACAATTATCAACTTTCTAAGTCTTTCTGAGCAAGAGAAATCGCAAAACAGTCATTTATTCATTGCCGTCCAAAAACAATGCTTTTTTACACTCCAGTCTCCCTTTCTCTTGGAAACAATGACTTACATCAATCCTTTTACATAATTCTTATTTCTCATGACATTTCTACCATTGCCCACAGTTATCAACTTTCTAAGTCTTTCTGAGCAGGAGAAATCGCAAAACATAGTAATTTCTTCATTGCCGTCCAAAAACAACGCTTTTTTACACTCCTGTCTCCCTTTCTCCTGGAAACAATGACTTACATCAATACTTTTACATAATTCTTGTTTCTCCTGACATTTCTAACATTGCCCACAATTATCAACTTTCTAAGTCTTTTTGAGCAGGAGAAATCGCAGAACATAGTCATTTCTTCATTGCAGTCCAAAAACAACGCTTTTTTACACTCCTGTCTCCATTTCTCTTGGAAACAATGACTTACATCAATCCTTTTACATAATTCTTGTTTCTCCTGACATTTCTAACATTGCCCACAATTATCAACTTTCTAAGTCTTTCTGAGCAGGAGAAACCGCAAAATATAGTCATTTCTTCATTGCCGTCCAAAAACAACGCTTTTTTACACTCCTGTCTCCCTTTCTCCTGGAAACAATGACTTACATCAATCCTTTTACATAATTCTTGTTTCTCATGACATTTCTAACATTGCCCACAATTATCAACTTTCTAAGTCTTTCTGAGCAAGAGAAATCGCAAAACAGTCATTTATTCATTGCCGTCCAAAAACAATGCTTTTTTACACTCCAGTCTCCCTTTCTCTTGGAAACAATGACTTACATCAATCCTTTTACATATTTCTTGTTTCTCCTGACATTTCTAACATTGCCCACAATTATCAACTTTCTAAGTCTTTCTGAGCAGGAGAAATCGCAAAATATAGTCATTTCTTCATTGCCGTCCAAAAACAACGCTTTTTTACACTCCTGTCTCCCTTTCTCCTGGAAACAATGACTTACATCAATCCTTTTACATAATTCTTGTTTCTCATGACATTTCTAACATTGCCCACAATTATTAACTTTCTAAGTCTTTCTGAGCAGGAGAAATCGCAAAACATAGTCATTTCTTCATTGCAGTCCAAAAACAACGCTTTTTTACACTCCAGTCTCCCTTTCTCTTGGCAACAATGACTTACATCAATCCTTTTACACAATTCTTATTTCTCATGACATTTCTACCATTGCCCACAATTATCAACTTTCTAAGTCTTTCTGAGCAGGAGAAATCGCAAAACATAGTAATTTCTTCATTGCCGTCCAAAAACAACGCTTTTTTACACTCCAGTCTCCCTTTCTCTTGGAAACAATGACTTACATCAATCCTTTTACATAATTCTTGTTTCTCCTGACATTTCTAACATTGCCCACAATTATCAACTTTCTAAGTCTTTTTGAGCAGGAGAAATCGCAGAACATAGTCATTTCTTCATTGCAGTCCAAAAACAACGCTTTTTTACACTCCTGTCTCCATTTCTCTTGGAAACAATGACTTACATCAATCCTTTTACATAATTCTTGTTTCTCCTGACATTTCTAACATTGCCCACAATTATCAACTTTCTAAGTCTTTCTGAGCAGGAGAAACCGCAAAATATAGTCATTTCTTCATTGCCGTCCAAAAACAACGCTTTTTTACACTCCTGTCTCCCCTTCTCCTGGAAACAATGACTTACATCAATCCTTTTACATAATTCTTGTTTCTCATGACATTTCTAACATTGCCCACAATTATCAACTTTCTAAGTCTTTCTGAGCAAGAGAAATCGCAAAACAGTCATTTATTCATTGCCGTCCAAAAACAATGCTTTTTTACACTCCAGTCTCCCTTTCTCTTGGAAACAATGACTTATATCAATCGTTTTACATAATTCTTGTTTCTCCTGACATTTCTAACATTGCCCACAAATATCAACTTTCTAAGTCTTTCTGAGCAGGAGAAATCGCAAAACATAGTCATTTCTTCATTGCAGTCCAAAAACAACGCTTTTTTACACTCCAGTCTCCCTTTCTCTTGGAAACAATGACTTACATCAATCCTTTTACATAATTCTTGTTTCTCATGACATTTCTAACATTGTCCACAATTATCAACTTTCTAAGTCTTTCTGAGCAGGAGAAATCGCAAAACATAGTCATTTATTCATTGCCGTCCAAAAACAACGCTTTTTTACACTCCAGTCTCCCTTTCTCTTGGAAACAATGACTTACATCAATCCTTTTACATAATTCTTGTTTCTCATGACATTTCTAACATTGTCCACAATTATCAACTTTCTAAGTCTTTCTGAGCAGGAGAAATCGCAAAACATAGTCATTTATTCATTGCCGTCCAAAAACAACGCTTTTTTACACTCCAGTCTCCCTTTCTCTTGGAAACAATGACTTACATCAATCCTTTTACATAATTCTTGTTTCTCATGACATTTCTAACATTGTCCACAATTATCAACTTTCTAAATCTTTCTGAGCAGGAGAAATCGCAAAACATAGTCATTTATTCATTGCCGTCCAAAAACAACTCTTTTTTACACTCCAGTCTCCCTTTCTCTTGGAAACAATGACTTACATCAATCCTTTTACATATTTCTTGTTTCTCCTGACATTTCTAACATTGCCCACAATTATCAACTTTCTAAGTCTTTCTGAGCAGGAGAAATCGCAAAATATAGTCATTTATTCATTGCCGTCCAAAAACAACGCTTTTTTACACTCCTGTCTCCCTTTCTCCTGGAAACAATGACTTACATCAATCCTTTTACATAATTCTTGTTTCTCATGACATTTCTAACATTGCCCACAATTATTAACTTTCTAAGTCTTTCTGAGCAGGAGAAATCGCAAAACATAGTCATTTCTTCATTGCAGTCCAAAAACAACGCTTTTTTACACTCCAGTCTCCCTTTCTCTTGGCAACAATGACTTACATCAATCCTTTTACACAATTCTTATTTCTCATGACATTTCTACCATTGCCCACAATTATCAACTTTCTAAGTCTTTCTGAGCAGGAGAAATCGCAAAACATAGTAATTTCTTCATTGCCGTCCAAAAACAACGCCTTTTTACACTCCTGTCTCCCTTTCTCCTGGAAACAATGACTTACATCAATCCTTTTACATAATTCTTGTTTCTCCTGACATTTCTAACATTGCCCACAAATATCAACTTTCTAAGTGTTTCTGAGCAGGAGAAATCGCAAAATATAGTCATTTCTTCATTGCCGTCCAAAAACAACGCTTTTTTACACTCCTGTCTCCCTTTCTCCTGGAAACAATGACTTACATCAATCCTTTTACATAATTCTTGTTTCTCATGACATTTCTAACATTGCCCACAATTATAAACTTTCTAAGTCTTTCTGAGCAAGAGAAATCGCAAAACAGTCATTTATTCATTGCCGTCCAAAAACAATGCTTTTTTACACTCCAGTCTCCCTTTCTCTTGGAAACAATGACTTACATCAATACTTTTACATAATTCTTGTTTCTCCTGACATTTCTAACATTGCCCACAAATATCAACTTTCTAAGTCTTTCTGAGCAGGAGAAATCGCAAAACATAGTCATTTCTTCATTGCAGTCTAAAAACAACGCTTTTTTACACTCCAGTCTCCCTTTCTCTTGGAAACAATGACTTACATCAATCCTTTTACATAATTCTTGTTTCTCATGACATTTCTAACATTGTCCACAAATATCAACTTTCTAAGTCTTTCTGAGCAGGAGAAATCGCAAAACATAGTCATTTCTTCATTGCAGTCTAAAAACAACGCTTTTTTACACTCCATTCTCCCTTTCTCTTGGAAACAATGACTTACATCAATCCTTTTACATAATTCTTGTTTCTCATGACATTTCTAACATTGCCCACAATTATCAACTTTCTAAGTCTTTCTGAGCAGGAGAAACCGCAAAATATAGTCATTTCTTCATTGCCGTCCAAAAACAACGCTTTTTTACACTCCTGTCTCCCTTTCTCCTGGAAACAATGACTTACATCAATCCTTTTACAT
This sequence comes from Mixophyes fleayi, assembly GCF_038048845.1. Classification (NCBI taxonomy): domain Eukaryota; kingdom Metazoa; phylum Chordata; class Amphibia; order Anura; family Limnodynastidae; genus Mixophyes; species Mixophyes fleayi. Next base: position 10,249 of record NW_027448166.1, on the reverse strand, counting down.
AATTCTTGTTTCTCATGACATTTCTAACATTGCCCACAATTATCAACTTTCTAAGTCTTTCTGAGCAGGAGAAATCGCAAAATATAGTAATTTCTTCATTGCCGTCCAAAAACAACGCTTTTTTACACTCCTGTCTCCCCTTCTCCTGGAAACAATGACTTACATCAATCCTTTTACATAATTCTTGTTTCTCATGACATTTCTAACATTGCCCACAATTATCAACTTTCTAAGTCTTTCTGAGCAAGAGAAATCGCAAAACAGTCATTTATTCATTGCCGTCCAAAAACAATGCTTTTTGTTTTTAAATACTTAGAAAGTTGATATTTGTGGGCAATGTTAGAAATGTCATGAGAAACAAGAATTATGTAAAAGGATTGATGTAAGTCATTGTTTCCAAGAGAAAGGGAGACTGGAGTGTAAAAAAGCGTTGTTTTTGGACTGCAATGAAGAAATGACTATGTTTTGCGATTTCTCCTGCTCAGAAAGACTTAGAAAGTTGATATTTGTGGACAATGTTAGAAATGTCATGAGAAACAAGAATTATGTAAAAGGATTGATGTAAGTCATTGTTTCCAAGAGAAAGGGAGACTGGAGTGTAAAAAAGCGTTGTTTTTGGACTGCAATGAAGAAATGACTGTTTTGCAATTTCTCTTGCTCAGAAAGACTTAGAAAGTTGATAATTGTGGGCAATGTTAGAAATGTAATGAGAAACAAGAATTATGTAGAAGTATTGATGTAAGTCATTGTTTCCAGGAGAAAGGGAGACAGGAGTGTAAAAAAGCGTTGTTTTTGGACGGCAATGAAGAAATGACTATATTTTGCGATTTCTCCTGCTCAGAAAGACTTAGAAAGTTGATATTTGTGGGCAATGTTAGAAATGTCATGAGAAACAAGAATTATGTAAAAGGATTGATGTAAGTCATTGTTTCCAAGAGAAAGGGAGACTGGAGTGTAAAAAAGCGTTGTTTTTGGACTGCAATGAAGAAATGACTGTTTTGCAATTTCTCTTGCTCAGAAAGACTTAGAAAGTTGATAATTGTGGGCAATGTTAGAAATGTAATGAGAAACAAGAATTATGTAGAAGTATTGATGTAAGTCATTGTTTCCAAGAGAAAGGGAGACTGGAGTGTAAAAAAGCATTGTTTTTGGACGGCAATGAATAAATGACTGTTTTGCGATTTCTCTTGCTCAGAAAGACTTAGAAAGTTGATAATTGTGGGCAATGTTAGAAATGTCATGAGAAACAAGAATTATGTAAAAGGATTGATGTAAGTCATTGTTTCCAGGAGAAAGGGAGACAGGAGTGTAAAAAAGCGTTGTTTTTGGACGGCAATGAAGAAATGACTATAATTTGCGATTTCTCCTGCTCAGAAAGATTTAGTAAGTTGATATTTGTGGGCAATGTTAGAAATGTCAAGAGAAACAAGAATTATGTAAAAGGATTGATGTAAGTCATTGTTTCCAAGAGAAAGGGAGACTGGAGTGTAAAAAAGCGTTGCTTTTGGACGGCAATGAAGAAATGACTATGTTTTGCGATTTCTCCTGCTCAGAAAGACTTAGATAGTGGATATTTGTGGGCAATGTTAGAAATGTCAGGAGAAACAAGAATTATGTAAAAGGATTGATGTAAGTCATTGTTTCCAAGAGAAATGGAGACAGGAGTGTAAAAAAGCGTTGTTTTTGGACTGCAATGAAGAAATGACTATGTTCTGCGATTTCTCCTGCTCAAAAAGACTTAGGAAGTTGATAATTGTGGGCAATGTTAGAAATGGCAGGAGAAACAAGAATTATGTAAAAGGATTGATGTAAGTCATTGTTTCCAGGAGAAAGGGAGACAGGAGTGTAAAAAAGCGTTGTTTTTGGACGGCAATGAAGAAATGACTATATTTTGCGATTTCTCCTGCTCAGAAAGACTTAGAAAGTTGATATTTGTGGGCAATGTTAGAAATGTCATGAGAAACAAGAATTATGTAAAAGGATTGATGTAAGTCATTGTTTCCAAGAGAAAGGGAGACTGGAGTGTAAAAAAGCGTTGTTTTTGGACTGCAATGAAGAAATGACTGTTTTGCAATTTCTCTTGCTCAGAAAGACTTAGAAAGTTGATAATTGTGGGCAATGTTAGAAATGTAATGAGAAACAAGAATTATGTAGAAGTATTGATGTAAGTCATTGTTTCCAGGAGAAAGGGAGACAGGAGTGTAAAAAAGCGTTGTTTTTGGACGGCAATGAAGAAATGACTATGTTTTGCGATTTCTCCTGCTCAGAAAGACTTAGAAAGTTTATATTTGTGGACAATGTTAGAAATGTCATGAGAAACAAGAATTATGTAAAAGGATTGATGTAAGTCATTGTTTCCAAGAGAAAGGGAGACTGGAGTGTAAAAAAGCGTTGTTTTTGGACTGCAATGAAGAAATGACTATGTTTTGCGATTTCTCCTGCTCAGAAAGACTTAGAAAGTTGATATTTGTGGGCAATGTTAGAAATGTCAGGAGAAACAAGAATTATGTAAAAGTATTGATGTAAGTCATTGTTTCCAAGAGAAAGGGAGACTGGAGTGTAAAAAAAGCATTGTTTTTGGACGGCAATGAATAAATGACTGTTTTGCGATTTCTCTTGCTCAGAAAGACTTAGAAAGTTGATAATTGTGGGCAATGTTAGAAATGTCATGAGAAACAAGAATTATGTAAAAGGATTGATGTAAGTCATTGTTTCCAGGAGAAAGGGAGACAGGAGTGTAAAAAAGCGTTGTTTTTGGACGGCAATGAAGAAATGACTATAATTTGCGATTTCTCCTGCTCAGAAAGACTTAGAAAGTTGATATTTGTGGGCAATGTTAGAAATATCAAGAGAAACAAGAATTATGTAAAAGGATTGATGTAAGTCATTGTTTCCAAGAGAAAGGGAGACTGGAGTGTAAAAAAGCGTTGTTTTTGGACGGCAATGAAGAAATGACTATGTTTTGCGATTTCTCCTGCTCAGAAAGACTTAGATAGTGGATATTTGTGGGCAATGTTAGAAATGTCAGGAGAAACAAGAATTATGTAAAAGGATTGATGTAAGTCATTGTTTCCAAGAGAAATGGAGACAGGAGTGTAAAAAAGCGTTGTTTTTGGACTGCAATGAAGAAATGACTATGTTCTGCGATTTCTCCTGCTCAAAAGACTTAGGAAGTTGATAATTGTGGGCAATGTTAGAAATGGCAGGAGAAACAAGAATTATGTAAAAGGATTGATGTAAGTCATTGTTTCCAAGAGAAAGGGAGAATGGAGTGTAAAAAAGCATTGTTTTTGGACGGCAATGAATAAATGACTGTTTTGCGATTTCTCTTGCTCAGAAAGACTTAGAAAGTTGATAATTGTGGGCAATGTTAGAAATGTCAGGAGAAACAAGAATTATGTAAAAGTATTGATGTAAGTCATTGTTTCCAAGAGAAAGGGAGACAGGAGTGTAAAAAAAGTGTTGTTTTTGGACGGCAATGAAGAAATGACTATGTTTTGCGATTTCTCCTGCTCAGAAAGACTTAGAAAGTTGATAATTGTGGGCAATGTTAGAATATCATGAGAAACAAGAATTATGTAAAAGGATTGATGTAAGTCATTGTTTCCAGGAGAAAGGGAGACAGGAGTGTAAAAAGCGTTGTTTTTGGACGGCAATGAAGAAATGACTATATTTTGCGGTTTCTCCTGCTCAGAAAGACTTAGAAAGTTGATAATTGTGGGCAATGTTAGAAATGTCAGGAGAAACAAGAATTATGTAAAAGGATTGATGTAAGTCATTGTTTCCAAGAGAAAGGGAGACTGGAGTGTAAAAAAGCGTTGTTTTTGGACTGCAATGAAGAATGACTATGTCCTTGCGATTCTCCCTGCTCAGAAAGACTTAGAAAGTTGATAATTGTGGACAATGTTAAAAATGTCAGGAGAAACAAGAATTATGTAAAAGTATTGATGTAAGTCATTGTTTCCAAGAGAAAGGGAGACAGGAGTGTAAAAAAGCGTTGTTTTTGGACGGCAATGAAGAAATGACTATGTTTTGCGATTTCTCTGCTCAGAAAGACTTAGAAAGTTGATATTTGTGGGCAATGTTAGAAATGTCAGGAGAAACAAGAATTATGTAAAAGGATTGATGTAAGTCATTGTTTCCAAGAGAAAGGGAGACTGGAGTGTAAAAAAGCATTGTTTTTGGGACGGCAATGAAGAAATGACTATGTTCTGCGATTTCTCCTGCTCAAAAAGACTTAGGAAGTTGATAATTGTGGGCAATGTTAGAAATGTTCAGGAGAAACAAGAATTATGTAAAAGGATTGATGTAAGTCATTGTTTCCAAGAGAAAGGGGAGACTGGAGTGTAAAAAAGCATTGTTTTGGACGGCAATGAATAAATGACTGTTTTTGCGATTTCTCCTGCTCAGAAAGACTTAGAAAGTTGATAATTGTGGGCAATGTTAGAAATGTCAGGAGAAACAAGAATTATGTAAAAGGATTGATGTAAGTCATTGTTTCAGGAGAAAGGGAGACAGGAGTGTAAAAAAGTGTTGTTTTTGGACGGCAATGAAGAAATGACTATATTTTGCGGTTTCTCCTGCTCAGAAAGACTTAGAAAGTGATAATTGTGGGCAATGTTAGAAATGTCATGAGAAACAAGAATTATGTAAAAGGATTGATGTAAGTCATTGTTTCCAAGAGAAAGGGAGACTGGAGTGTAAAAAAGCGTTGTTTTTGGACTGCAATGAAGAAATGACTATGTTTTGCGATTTCTCCTGCTCAGAAAGACTTAGAAGTTGATAATTGTGGACAATGTTAGAAGTGTCATGAGAAACAAGAATTATGTAAAAAGGATTGATGTAAGTCATTGTTTCCAAGAGAAGGGAGACTGGAGTGTAAAAAAGCGTTGTTTTTAGACTGCAATGAAGAAATGACTATATTTTGCGATTTCTCCTGCTCAGAAAGACTTAGAAAGTTGATAATTGTGGTAATGTTAGAAATGTCATGAGAAACAAGAATTATGTAAAAGGATGATGTAAGTCATTGTTTCCCAGGAGAAAGGAGACAGAAGTGTAAAAAAGCGTTGTTTTTGGACGGCAATGAAGAAATGGCTATATTTTGCGGTTTCTCCTGCTCAGAAAGACTTAGAAAGTTGATAATTGTGGGGCAATGTTAGAAATGTCAGGAGAAACAAGAATTATGTAAAAGGATTGATGTAAGTCATTGTTTCCAGAGAAAGGGAGACAGGAGTGTAAAAAAGCGTTGTTTTTGGACTGCAATGAAGAAATGACTATGTTTTGCGATTTCTCCTGCTCAGAAAGACTTAGAAAGTTGATATTTGTGGACAATGTTAGAAATGTCATGAGAAACAAGAATTATGTAAAAGGATTGATGTAAGTCATTGTTTCCAAGAGAAAGGGAGACTGGAGTGTAAAAAAGCGTTGTTTTTGGACTGCAATGAAGAAATGACTATGTTTTTGCGATTTCTCCTGCTCAGAAAGACTTAGAAAGTTGATATTTGTGGGCAATGTTAGAAATGTCAAGAGAAACAAGAATTATGTAAAAGGATTGATGTAAGTCATTGTTTCCAAGAGAAAGGAGACTGGAGTGTAAAAAAGCGTTGTTTTTGGGACTGCAATGAAGAAATGACTATGTTTTGCGATTTCTCCTGCTCAGAAAGACTTAGAAAGTTGATATTTGTGGACAATGTTAGAAATGTCATGAGAAACAAGAATTATGTAAAAGGATTGATGTAAGTCATTGTTTCCAGGAGAAAGGGAGACAGGAGTGTAAAAAAGCGTTGTTTTTGGACGGCAATGAAGAAATGACTATAATTTTGCGATTTCTCCTGCTCAGAAAGACTTAGAAAGTTGATATTTGTGGGCAATGTTAGAAATGTCAAGAGAAACAAGAATTATGTTAAAAGGATTGATGTAAGTCATTGTTTCCAAGAGAAAGGGAGACTGGAGTGTAAAAAAGCGTTGTTTTTGGACTGCAATGAAGAAATGACTATGTTTTGCGATTTCTCCTGCTCAGAAAGACTTAGAAAGTTGATATTTGTGGACAATGTTAGAAATGTCATGAGAAACAAGAATTATGTAAAAGGATTGATGTAAGTCATTGTTTCCAAGAGAAAGGGAGACTGGAGTGTAAAAAAGCGTTGTTTTTGGACTGCAATGAAGAAATGACTATGTTTTGCGATTTCTCCTGCTCAGAAAGACTTAGAAAGTTGATATTTGTGGGCAATGTTAGAAATGTCAGGAGAAACAGAATTATGTAAAAGTATTGATGTAAGTCATTGTTTCCAAGAGAAAGGGAGACTGGAGTGTAAAAAAGCATTGTTTTTGGACGCAATGAATAAATGACTGTTTTGCGATTTCTCTTGCTCAGAAAGACTTAGAAAGTTGATAATTGTGGGCAATGTTAGAAATGTCATGAGAAACAAGAATTATGTAAAAGGATTGATGTAAGTCATTGTTTCCAGGAGAAAGGGAGACAGAGTGTAAAAAAGCGTTGTTTTTGGACGGCAATGAAGAAAATGACTATATTTTGCGATTTCTCCTGCTCAGAAAAGACTTAGAAAGTTGATATTTGTGGGCAATGTTAGAAATGTCATGAGAAACAAGAATTATGTAAAAGGATTGATGTAAGTCATTGTTTCCAAGAGAAAGGGAGACTGGAGTGTAAAAAAGCATTGTTTTTGGACGGCAAATGAAGAAATGACTATGTTTTGCGATTTCTCCTGCTCAGAAAGACTTAGAAAGTTGATATTTGTGGACAATGTTAGAAATGTCATGAGAAACAAGAATTATGTAAAAGGATTGATGTAAGTCATTGTTTCCAAGAGAAAGGGAGACTGGAGTGTAAAAAAGCGTTGTTTTTGGACCTGCAATGAAGAAAATGACTATGTTTTGCGATTTCTCCTGCTCAGAAAGACTTAGAAAGTTGATATTTGTGGGCAATGTTAGAAATGTCAAGAGAAACAAGAATTATGTAAAAGGATTGATGTAAGTCATTGTTTCCAAGAGAAAGGGAGACTGGAGTGTAAAAAAGCGTTGTTTTTAGACTGCAATGAAGAAATGACTATGTTTTGCGATTTCTCCTGCTCAGAAAGACTTAGAAAGTTGATATTTGTGGACAATGTTAGAAATGTCATGAGAAACAAGAATTATGTAAAAGGATTGATGTAAGTCATTGTTTCAGGAGAAAGGGAGACAGGAGTGTAAAAAAGCGTTGTTTTTGGACGGCAATGAAGAAATGACTATAATTTGCGATTTCTCCTGCTCAGAAAGACTTAGAAGTTGATATTTGTGGGCAATGTTAGAAATGTCAAGAGAAACAAGAATTATGTAAAAGGATTGATGTAAGTCATTGTTTCCAAGAGAAAGGGAGACTGGAGTGTAAAAAAGCGTTGTTTTTGGACTGCAATGAAGAAATGACTATGTTTTGCGATTTCTCCTGCTCAGAAAGACTTAGAAAGTTGATATTTGTGGACAATGTTAGAAATGTCATGAGAAACAAGAATTATGTAAAAGGATTGATGTAAGTCATTGTTTCCAAGAGAAAGGGGAGACTGGAGTGTAAAAAAGCGTTGTTTTTGGACTGCAATGAAGAAATGACTATGTTTTGCGATTTCTCCTGCTCAGAAAGACTTAGAAAGTTGATATTTGTGGGCAATGTTAGAAATGTCAGGAGAAACAAGAATTATGTAAAAGTATTGATGTAAGTCATTGTTTCCAAGAGAAAGGGAGACTGAGTGTAAAAAAAGCATTGTTTTTGGACGGCAATGAATAAATGACTGTTTTGCGATTTCTCTTGCTCAGAAAGACTTAGAAAGTTGATAATTGTGGGCAATGTTAGAAATGTCTGAGAAAACAAGAATTATGTAAAAGGATTGATGTAAGTCATTGTTTCCAGGAGAAAGGGAGACAGGAGTGTAAAAAGCGTTGTTTTTGGACGGCAATGAAGAAATGACTATATTTTGCGATTTCTCCTGCTCAGAAAGACTTAGAAAGTTGATATTGTGGGCAATGTTAGAAATGTCATGAGAAACAAGAATTATGTAAAAGGATTGATGTAAGTCATTGTTTCCAAGAGAAAGGGAGACTGGAGTGTAAAAAAGCATTGTTTTTGGACGGCAATGAAGAAATGACTATGTTTTGCGATTTCTCTGATCAGAAGAATTAGAAAGTTGATAAATGTGGCAATGTTAGAAATGTCAGGAGAAACAAGAATTATGTAAAAGTATTGATGTAAGTCATTGTTTCCAAGAGAAAGGGAGACAGGAGTGTAAAAAAGCGTTGTTTTTTGGACGGCAATGAAGAAATGACTATATTTTGCGTTTTCTTCTGCTCAGAAAGACTTAGAAAGTTGATAATTGTGGCAATGTTAGAAATGTCAGGAGAAACAAGAATTATGTAAAAGGAATTGATGTAAGTCATTGTTTCCAAGAGAAATGGAGACAGGGAGTGTAAAAAAGCGTTGTTTTTGGACTGCAATGAAGAAATGACTATGTTCTGCGATTTCCTCTGCTCAAAAAGACTTAGGAAGTTGATAATTGTGGCAATGTTAGAAATGTCAGGAGAAACAAGAATTATGTAAAAGGATTGATGTAAGTCATTGTTTCCAAGAGAAAGGGAGACTGGAGTGTAAAAAAGCATTGTTTTTGGACGGCAATGAATAAATGACTGTTTTGCGATTTCTCTTGCTCAGAAAGACTTAGAAAGTTGATAATTGTGGGCAATGTTAGAAATGTCAGGAGAAACAAGAATTATGTAAAAGTATTGATGTAAGTCATTGTTTCAAAAGAAAGGGAGACAGGAGTGTAAAAAAGTGTTGTTTTTGGACGGCAATGAAGAAATGACTATGTTTTGCGATTTCTCCTGCTCAGAAAGACTTAGAAAGTTGATAATTGTGGGCAATGTTAGAAATGTCATGAGAAACAAGAATTATGTAAAAGGATTGATGTAAGTCATTGTTTCCAGGAGAAAGGGAGACAGGAGTGTAAAAAAGCGTTGTTTTTGGACGGCAATGAAGAAATGACTATATTTTGCGGTTTCTCCTGCTCAGAAAGACTTAGAAAGTTGATAATTGTGGGCAATGTTAGAAATGTCAGGAGAAACAAGAATTATGTAAAAGGATTGATGTAAGTCATTGTTTCCAAGAGAAATGGAGACAGGAGTGTAAAAAAGCGTTGTTTTTGGACTGCAATGAAGAAATGACTATGTTCTGCGATTTCTCCTGCTCAAAAAGACTTAGAAAGTTGATAATTGTGGGCAATGTTAGAAATGTCAGGAGAAACAAGAATTATGTAAAAGATTGATGTAAGTCATTGTTTCCAAGAGAAAGGGAGACTGGAGTGTAAAAAAGCATTGTTTTTGGACGGCAATGAATAAATGACTGTTTTGCGATTTCTCTTGCTCAGAAAGACTTAGAAAGTTGATAATTGTGGCAATGTTAGAAATGTCATGAGAAACAAGAATTGTGTAAAAGGATTGATGTAAGTCATTGTTTCCAGGAGAAGGGTAGACAGGAGTGTAAAAAAGCGTTGTTTTTGGACGGCAATGAAGAAATTACTATATTTTGCGATTTCTCCTGCTCAGAAAGACTTAGAAAGTTGATAATTGTGGGCAATGTTAGAAATGTCATGAGAAACAAGAATTATGTAAAAGGATTGATGTAAGTCATTGTTTCCAAGAGAAATGGAGACAGGAGTGTAAAAAAGCGTTGTTTTTTGACTGCAATGAAGAAATGACTATGTTCTGCGATTTCTCCTGCTCAAAAAGACTTAGAAAGTTGTAATTGTGGCAATGTTAGAAATGTCAGGAGAAACAAGAATTATGTAAAAGTATTGATGTAAGTCATTGTTTCAAGAGAAAGGGAGACAGGAGTGTAAAAAAGTGTTGTTTTTGGGACGCAATGAAGAAATGACTATGTTTTGCGATTTCTCCTGCTCAGAAAGACTTAGAAAGTGATAATTGTGGACAATGTTAGAAATGTCATGAGAAACAAGATTATGTAAAAGGATTGATGTAAGTCATTGTTTCCAGGAGAAAGGGAGACAGGAGTGTAAAAAAGCGTTGATTTTGGACTGCAATGAAGAAATGACTATGTTCTGCGATTTCTCCTGCTCAAAAAGACTTAGAAAGTGATAATTGTGGGCAATGTTAGAAATGTCAGGAGAAACAAGAATTATGTAAAAGGATTGATGTAAGTCATTGTTCCAAGAGAATGAGACAGGAGTGTAAAAAAGCGTTGTTTTTGGAA
>NW_027448165.1:0-69253 GCF_038048845.1 Mixophyes fleayi | reverse complement strand
TGATGAACCCACTACAGGAGAGGACATTGTAGTCATACCTAAAGATGCCCGTGACTCCAGCCTGTGCTCTAGTTACAGGCCAATCTCGTTACTTAACATAGACCTTAATCTTTTTTGCGAAACAGCTAGCGAACAGACTAGCCACAGCCATAGTAGATCCTGACACAGTGGGATTCATCCTCATCCGCCAAGTGGCAGACAATGCCAGAAAGGTCATAGATTTGATCCACGCTATTAATGAGACAATGATTCCGGCTCAGGTGTTGGCTTTTGTGCCAAACTGGTCTTTGACTAGGTCTCTTGGCCTTTTATGCCAACACTCTGTGGGCTTTGCAATGAATATCTGTGTGATAGGATGAACCTCCTATGCCACCCTGTCCGTGTGTTGCTGGGGACCCTCTGGATTTGCCTTGGCACGGTCCCCTTTCTTTATCCCAAATTGTGCCATATGGCTTTTGCTGATGCCACCACCAAGCTTCTTCATCAGCACCTAAAACCGTGTCCTTCTGAGTAACTTTCGCTGCTAGTGTATCTCATTGCTGGGCACCTGGCTGGTACACCTGACCTCTTGCCTTCAGATCAGGGTTACTGTGGATTGTTCCCCCTAGCCTATCACACTGGCCAGAGGTGCGGGTAGTGGGCAAAGATTTGGTACTGAATGCTGGACCCCAACCTCAGAACAACCGGATAACGGATTAGATTGGTCTAATCTGTAGGTCACAGGAATTGATGACTACGATAGTAGTCGTCAAATCAGGATCTTGAAGCAGTGATGTTTTATTAGCTCATGTAGTCCTAATAAGGACAGTTACACGCCAATCTGTGGTACTAGCGATCTTTCCAGAAGTTACAGATGGTATAATGATACATTATGTGGTCAAACAGGCCGCTTTTTATAGATTTACACAGATACCCTGGAAGGAGGCAATCCAAACTCACACCCCAGTGTATTTCCTGATAAAACCATATCAGTCAATGGTTATAAAACACCTGACTTACTGTTACCACCGACAACAGCACAACCTGTCATGTCTATTGCAGAAGAAATCAAAGAAGAGATGTTGCCTGTGCACAGCAAAGTGGCACAGACACAGACTTTAATACATGGACGATGGTACTCACAGGAGAGGGGACGAATTAAAGGAGAAGACCCCCATGTTACACATGATGTATTGCAGCTACTTGCAGAACGTGTTAAATTTAAGCAAACTTTGTCAGAAGCACCAGACCTGTTTATCTTGGATTTCTCTATGAGAACATCTCTGTGCCGGGAGATTTTTCAAGACAGAGGGCAAATTCTGGTACAACACACCATGAAGAACTTGTGTGGACTTGTGCTACAGAAATGCAGCCATCATTACAGACTGTCAGACATCAGACAAGAGAAGAGGCTAGCCAATTGGTTGAACTCAAGGCTGTTTACCTAGTCACTGAACAGACTGTTATTTTCCAGCAACCTGAAATTGAAGGGATTGCATTGATCCTTTGCCGTACACTGTTACGTTTACCAACTGTTGAAAAATGTGACCTATATTGTGTGATCCTGGAGAAGGCCTTACGACAACTGCATAAATATGACAATGTGTATTCATCACTCTCAGCTGGAGGGTGGAGAAGTACCATGTTGTACTGATAAACACAAAGACCTTTGAGACTTTTTACCTTTTGTGAAACTTTGGAGAAATGACATGGAGTACAGAGATCATGTTTATTTCTTACCACCCACGAAACTGTCCATGTGAATATGTGACTATTTTGTGTAAGGGATAGAAAGGTTATATATATATATATTGGGTTTTTAGAGCAGGCTGTATATGTTTTGCTAATCGGGGGGTGGCAGAAATCTTTTAAGGGGGTTGAACTTTCAAGAGGTTTTTGTTAGTTATATCTGATGTGCACATACATTTATATGCAAATTGTTCTGAAGACATATTCAGTGTTATATACACAGTAGATGTTACATTAGCTGCATATTGTTTATTAGGAGGTAGTATAACCAGAGTTATAGTACATGTAAAGCAAATGTATATTTTTACTTTAGCAGGATTATGAGTTATCAGGAGTAAAGGTGTGGATTTTGCTGGCTACCAATCACACCGAGAGACAAAGGGAAAATTATTCCTATAGGGTATTTGTTAAGTCTTAATAGATGTTGAGACTCACCCTATTTTGTGTTTTCCTTTTCCAGGATGACCTGTTGGGAATGATGAAGTCCTTTATGTGGATGTTGAGCCTCCTGATACCAGTGTTTTCCTTGTGGTGCCTTACTACATCAGGGACTAGACCATAGAGTAATGCATTCGTCTATATACATTACCGAACAGTTTGATGACTGAAAGTAGAAGATTACTGAACTTGTAGGGAATCTTTACCAGTGCAGAATTTGTTTTAAATTACACTATATATTGATAAAATGTATCTGAAACGAATTACAGTAAATCAACAAAGCTTCTGGGGAACGTCATAGTCCTGACCATTCACATCAAATTCCATAAGGGCACCAAATTCCCAATTCAACGCCGGATTGTACAGCCAAATCTCCATTTATGTCAAACATTCACTTTTCATAATCGGTTTTACCAAACACGTCTTCTACCTATGGATGTTCTCAAGTGTAGACAGCTTCTTACTCACAGAACATATGGCACTAAGAACATGAATACAGTTTATCCCCATATGTGAAATCTCTGATGTCTAACAAGACCAGAATTACAAATAAACACTTCCCACATTCTGCACAAGCACAAAATATTATAGTTTATCACGTGCATGATTTTATAAGACAATACACATGCATAATTTTGTATGCTCTATCTATTAAGATTACACATAAAGCAATTTAATGTTCTTCTATAGGTAATTATAAAGTATTCACAAGTTCTCTCAATTCTTTTTGCTGAAATATAAAGGACATCAGCAAGAAACAGTTGTAAAAATGCACATGTACATTTTATTTACAAGAAAAAGTTAAGCGCTAAAATACACCTGTAACGATACCTGGGATTCAACTGGGGAAATATATCCTCCGTATACCACTGAGTGACTACTCTACCCAGCTGGACCCCTATAGTAAAGTCTATATAATATGCATGAACATTTTAGCAGCTCTAATTATAAGGCAACTTTAATTTTAAATTTGTAAAGTCACATAGTGAATATTTTAGCTGTGTGAATTTACATTTAGAAAGATGCTTTTGATCACAAAACATTTCCCAAATCCAAAGCAAAGATATGGTTTTCAACTGCATGATGTCTACTGACCAGGTTCCGCATTACTTCTATACCCTTTTCCAAACTGTGTGAATCATCTGATGTACAAGAAGTGAATGCCATCTAATACAATCCCCACATTCAAATCAAGACTATGGATTATCCCTAAAGTGAATAATCTGATGGTCAATAACTTCAGAATGACTTTCATAACATTTCCCATATTCAGAACAAGGATATGGTTTCTCTCCTGTGTGAATTTTCTGATGTACAATTAATACTGCAATACCTTTGCACCCTTCCCTCACTCTTTGTATGGGTGTATGCCTGTGTGAATCCTTTGATGTCTAACAAGTCCTGAAATCCATTTAAAACTTTTCCCACAGTCAGAGCAGATCTATGGTCTTTCGCCTGCATGAGTTCTTTGATGTGATGTTAGATTTGATTTACACCTAAAACATTTCCCACATTCAGAGCAAGAATATGGTTTCTCTCCTGTGTGAATTCTCTGATGTTTAACAAGTTCTGACTTACTTGGAAAACATTTCCCACATTCAGAACAAGAATAGGGTCTCTCTCCTGTATGAATTCTCTCATGCACAACAAGTTCTGATTTACTTGAACATCCTTTCCCACACTCTGCGCATGAATATGGATGAACTCCTGTGTGAATCCTATTATGTCTAAGAAGCTCTGAATTTGATTTAAAACATTTTGCACATTCAGCGCAGATATATGGTCTTTCTCCTGTATGGCTCCTCTGATGCAATGTTAAACATGATTTACTAATAAAACATTTCCCACATTCAGAGCAAGAATATGGTTTCTCTCCTGTGTGAATTCTTTGATGCACAATTAATACTGCAATACTTCTACATCCTCTCCCACACTCAGTGCATGAATATGGCTGCATGCCTGTGTGAATCTTCTGATGTTTAACAAGTTCTGAATTTTGTGTAAAACATTTCCCACATTCAGAGCAGATATATGGTCTTTCTCCAGTATGAATTCTCTGGTGTATTGTTAGATTTCCTTTGCGGTTAAAACATTTCCCACATTCAGAGCAGGAATATGGTTTTTCTCCTGTGTGAATTCTCAGATGTTTAACAAAGTCTGCACTATATGTAAAACATTTTCCACATTCAGAACATGAATATGGTTTCTCTCCTGTGTGAATTCTCTGATGTGCAACAAGTTCCGTCTTACTTGTACATCCTTTTCCACACTCTGGGCATGAATATGGGTGTAGCCCTGAGTGACTCATTTGATGTCTAACAAGTTTTGAATTTTGTGTAAAGCATTTTCCACATTCAGAACAAGAATATGGTTTCTCTCCTGTGTGAATTCTCTGATGTACAACAAATTCTGTCTTACTTGTACATCCTTTTCCACACTCTGGGCATGAATATGGGTGTACTCCTGTGTGAATCCTATGATGTCTCACAAGTTCTGAATTGGATTTAAAACATTTACCACATTCAGAGCATATGTATGGTCTTTCTCCTGTATGACTCCTCTGATGTATTGTTAAACATGATTTACGTATAAAACATTTTCCACATTCAGAGCAAAACAATTGTTTCTCTCTTGTGTGACTTCTCTGATGTACTACAAATTCTGCATTACTTCTAAACCTTTTCCCACACTCTCTGCATGAATATGGGTGCATGCCTGTGTGAATCTTCTGATGTTTAACAAGTTCTGAATTTTGTGTAAAACATTTCCCACATTCTGAGCAGGATGCATATTTGTTTGCAATGCATTTACTGTTTCCCATTTTCTGGTATTCAATTGAACTTAACCGGTTATAAAGACATTTCTCATCATTGGCAGTAGATTCCGATTCTTCCTTAATATCAGTAGATGTATATTGTGTATGATCTGTGGGTGTATAAATGTCAGTGTCTGTGAGGTTTCCTCCATCACATGAGACTGATTCCTCCTTTATATCAGTAGATGTATATTGTGTATGATCTGTGGGTGTATAAATGTCAGTGTCTGTGAGGTTTCCTCCATCACATGAGACTGATTCCTCCTTAATATCAGTAGATGGATCTGTAGATCGTTCTGTTGGTAAAAAAAAATGGTGGTTAGAATTACAAAATGTCATGTTATCCTTACTACTAATCACATCATGTAACAGTGGCAATTCCGCTGTCTATCCTTATGTATCATAATTAGGGATTCAGATTTTAAGGGAAAATGCCCAATAACGCCACCTGAGGACTTTCCTGGCATTATTGGTTCAAATAAAAATAGCCCATGATCTGGTTGGCAGTCATAGTGTGTCTACAATATTCGGTGATCTTCCACAGTCATCATTGACACTTTAGCATGTTCCTATTTCACCTACTCTGCTCTTACACAGAAATCAGATACCAGGTCTCCATTAGTGTACAACACATCAGATTCCTGTTTAATAGTCACTGCTAACATTAGTGGTGTCAGGGCACCATACCCATCAGGGTGAGAATTCTTTGATGAAGTAAAAATTCTGCACTACATATAAAATATTTCCCAGATTCCATACAAGAAAATATTTGGGAAATATGAGCACATATGTACTTAATAGTCATTGCAAACAGTGGTAGTACCAGAGCCACAACCAAAACCACAAGGAATTCCCAAAACAAGTTGCAGTATCCCCTACACCAGGGGTGGGCAAACCTGTCCTCAAGGGCCATATCCAGTTCATGTTTTTAGGATTTCTTTAATCATGTACAGCTGAGTTAATCTATTTGGCTGGGTCAGTAATTATCCCACCTGTTTCTACAAACAGAAATCCTAAAAACATGAACTGGATATGGCCCTTGAGGACAGGTTTGCCCAGCCCTGCTCTACACGGACCCTGCTGCCCCTATTTATACAGTTGATGCACACATTAGCGCACGGAGGGGGAGGTTATCACTTATTAATAATTAATGCGTCAATGAGTAGCACAGAAACCAAAGTATTTTATACATTTTATGAAAATAGCAATCTGCAATTTAACACAAACTATGTCACTGTTTTATCACAGTTGGGACATTTCCCTACTATCTCCAACACAAACACACAGGAGACACACACACACACACACACACAGACACAGACAGACAGGAGACTCCCTACTGTGCACTCAAACAACAAAACAGCTTTGATCAATGTAACACCTTCCTCTGTCAACCCATATGTTTAATTACCATGGGATATAATGTCTTCACAAAGTTAGAAGAAATGGGATCTTTCTGAAAAATACCTGTAATAGAAAATACTCTCCCTGCACCACAGTAACGGTTTATACAATCTCCTAATCCTGAGGGGGGAATCTGATTGGTAGCGTTAACTACCTTTAGCTAAGCTCATTAAGACAAAGGTGTCCCCTCTCTAATTAGAATAAAAACTCAAAACTACATGGAGTGTACAGCTTACTATGGTATTTTTATTTGGATTGTGGGGGAAAACCCCACAGGAATAATAATCACCATATTAAAGAAAATTAACACTGAAAATTAGAAATGCTATTTATATTAACATATTATATTGCACTCTTATATTTTGTATACATCTGATTTATAATAAACAATCTCAAACTGTACACATGTAACAATGTATTTATACACACAGTGATGACATCTTCTATATACACAGACAGGACTGTGATTAAACCTCCTCTTACCCAGTGATGTGAGGGGCTGGTGATTCTCCATCATCACGTCCTTGTACAGATCCTTGTGTCCTTCTATAAATACTCCCCCTCCTGCATGGAGACATAGACAGTGACATCATCCACCTTATAGGACCCTGACACACACAATGGTCATCACCCAGACACATCCCCTGGTGTTACTGTATAATGTCCCATTCCCAGCAGTCACCTCTCCAGTCAGCAGCTGAATGATCTTGTTGGTCAGTTCCAGGATCTTCTGGTCATTGTCTCTGTCATGTATCAGTGAGTGAGGTGGAGGCACCATGATGGGGCTCTGGGTCCTGCTCAATCCTCCTAACACACAGGGATGGCTGCTGGGTGTCTCACACTAACCGGATGTCTCACTCACTAGAGTGTAATCCTATGTACTGAGAGAAGATATCATCATCATCATTTATTTATTTATATAGCGCCACTAATTCCTCAGCGCTGTACAGAGAACTCACTCGCATCAGTCCCTGCCCCATTGGGGCTTACAGTCTAAATTCCCTAACACACACAGACTAGGGTCAATTTGTTAGCAGCTACTTAACCTTCCAGTATGTTTTTAGAGTGTGGGAGGAAACCCACAGAAACACGGGGAGAACATACAAACTCCTCAAAGATAAGGCCATGGTCGGGAATTGAACTCATGATGCCAGTGCTGTAAGGCAGAAGTGCTAACCACTTAGCCACCATGCTGCACAAGATATTATATACAAAGTGGACTGAACTTCCCAATAACAGTGCCTAAATCCCAGGTGGTAATGAATATATTAGGACAATTTTCACTATGTCATTATGAGAATCCCTCACCTCTCCGGTCATATCCTGTTATATTACTACGGATAACAGTGATATCACAGACTCCCTCACCTCTCCAGTCATATCCTGTTATATTACTACAGATAACAGTGATATCACAGACTCCCTCACCTCTCCAGTCATATCCCTGTTATATTACTACAGATAACAGTGATATCACAGACTCCCTCACCTCTCCAGTCATATCCCTGTTATATTACTACAGATAACAGTGATGTCACAGACTCCCTCACCTCTCCGGTCATATCCCTGTTATATTACTACAGATAACAGTGATATCACAGACTCCTCACCTCTCCAGTCATATCCTGTTATATTACTACAGATAACAGTGATGTCACAGACTCCCTCACCTCTCCAGTCATATCCTGTTATATTACTACAGATAACAGTGATGTCACAGACTCCCTCACCTCTCCAGTCATATCCTGTTATATTACTACAGATAACAGTGATATCACAGACTCCCTCACCTCTCCAGTCATATCCCTGTTATATTACTACAGATAACAGTGATGTCACAGACTCCCTCACCTCTCCAGTCATATCCTGTTATATTACTACAGATACCAGTGATGTCACAGACTCCCTCACCTCTCCAGTCATATCCCTGTTATATTACTACAGATAACAGTGATATCACAGACTCCCTCACCTCTCCAGTCATATCCCTGTTATATTACTACAGATAACAGTGATGTCACAGACTCCCTCACCTCTCCGGTCATATCCCTGTTATATTACTACAGATAACAGTGATATCACAGACTCCTCACCTCTCCAGTCATATCCTGTTATATTATTATTACTACAGATAACAGTGATGTCACAGACTCCCTCACCTCTCCAGTCATATCCTGTTATATTACTACAGATAACAGTGATGTCACAGACTCCCTCACCTCTCCAGTCATATCCTGTTATATTACTACAGATAACAGTGATGTCACAGACTCCCTCACCTCTCCAGTCATATCCTGTTATATTACTACAGATAACAGTGATGTCACAGACTCCCTCACCTCTCCAGTCATATCCTGTTATATTACTACAGATAACAGTGATGTCACAGACTCCCTCACCTCTCCAGTCATATCCTGTTATATTACTACAGATAACAGTGATGTCACAGACTCCCTCACCTCTCCAGTCATATCCTGTTATATTACTACAGATAACAGTGATGTCACAGACTCCCTCACCTCTCCAGTCATATCCTGTTATATTACTACAGATAACAGTGATGTCACAGACTCCCTCACCTCTCCAGTCATATCCTGTTATATTACTACAGATAACAGTGATGTCACAGACTCCCTCACCTCTCCAGTCATATCCTGTTATATTACTACAGATAACAGTGATGTCACAGACTCCCTCACCTCTCCAGTCATATCCTGTTATATTACTACAGATAACAGTGATGTCACAGACTCCCTCACCTCTCCAGTCATATCCTGTTATATTACTACAGATAACAGTGATGTCACAGACTCCCTCACCTCTCCAGTCATATCCTGTTATATTACTACAGATAACAGTGATGTCACAGACTCCCTCACCTCTCCAGTCATATCCTGTTATATTACTACAGATAACAGTGATGTCACAGACTCCCTCACCTCTCCAGTCATATCCTGTTATATTACTACAGATAACAGTGATGTCACAGACTCCCTCACCTCTCCAGTCATATCCTGTTATATTACTACAGATAACAGTGATGTCACAGACTCCCTCACCTCTCCAGTCATATCCTGTTATATTACTACAGATAACAGTGATGTCACAGACTCCCTCACCTCTCCAGTCATATCCTGTTATATTACTACAGATAACAGTGATGTCACAGACTCCCTCACCTCTCCAGTCATATCCTGTTATATTACTACAGATAACAGTGATGTCACAGACTCCCTCACCTCTCCAGTCATATCCTGTTATATTACTACAGATAACAGTGATGTCACAGACTCCTCACCTCTCCAGTCATATCCTGTTATATTACTACAGATAACAGTGATGTCACAGACTCCCTCACCTCTCCAGTCATATCCTGTTATATTACTACAGATAACAGTGATGTCACAGACTCCCTCACCTCTCCAGTCATATCCTGTTATATTACTACAGATAACAGTGATGTCACAGACTCCCTCACCTCTCCAGTCATATCCTGTTATATTACTACAGATAACAGTGATGTCACAGACTCCCTCACCTCTCCAGTCATATCCTGTTATATTACTACAGATAACAGTGATGTCACAGACTCCCTCACCTCTCCAGTCATATCCTGTTATATTACTACAGATAACAGTGATGTCACAGACTCCCTCACCTCTCCAGTCATATCCCTGTTATATTACTACAGATAACAGTGATGTCACAGACTCCCTCACCTCTCCAGTCATATCCTGTTATATTACTACAGATAACAGTGATGTCACAGACTCCCTCACCTCTCCAGTCATATCCTGTTATATTACTACAGATAACAGTGATGTCACAGACTCCCTCACCTCTCCAGTCATATCCTGTTATATTACTACAGATAACAGTGATGTCACAGACTCCCTCACCTCTCCAGTCATATCCTGTTATATTACTACAGATAACAGTGATGTCACAGACTCCCTCATCACTCCAGTCATATCCTGTTATATTTCTACAGATAACAGTGAATGTCACAGACTCCCTCACCTCTCCAGTCATATCCCTGTTATATTACTACAGATTACAGTGATGTCACAGACCCTCACCTCTCCAGTCATATCCTGTTTATTACTACAGATAACAGTGATGTCACAGACTCCTCACCTCTCCAGTCATATCCTGTTATATTACTACAGATAACAGTGATGTCACAGACTCCCTCACCTCTCCAGTCATATCCTGTATATTACTACAGATAACAGTGATGTCACAGACTCCCTCACCTCTCCAGTCATATCCTGTTATATTACTACAGATAACAGTGATGTCACAGACTCCCTCACCTCTCCAGTCATATCCTGTTATATTACTACAGATAACAGTGATGTCACAGACTCCCTCACCTCTCCAGTCATATCCTGTTATATTACTACAGATAACAGTGATGTCACAGACTCCCTCACCTCTCCAGTCATATCCTGTTATATTACTACAGATAACAGTGATGTCACAGACTCCTCACCTCTCCAGTCATATCCTGTTATATTACTACAGATAACAGTGATGTCACAGACTCCCTCACCTCTCCAGTCATATCCTGTTATATTACTACAGATAACAGTGATGTCACAGACTCCCTCACCTCTCCAGTCATATCCTGTTATATTACTACAGATAACAGTGATGTCACAGACTCCCTCACCTCTCCAGTCATATCCTGTTATATTACTACAGATAACAGTGATGTCACAGACTCCCTCACCTCTCCAGTCATATCCTGTTATATTACTACAGATAACAGTGATGTCACAGACTCCCTCACCTCTCCAGTCATATCCCTGTTATATTACTACAGATAACAGTGATGTCACAGACTCCCTCACCTCTCCAGTCATATCCTGTTATATTACTACAGATAACAGTGATGTCACAGACTCCCTCACCACTCCAGTCATATCCTGTTATATTACTACAGATAACAGTGATGTCACAGACTCCCTCACCTCTCCAGTCATATCCTGTTATATTACTACAGATAACAGTGATGTCACAGACTCCCACACCTCTCCAGTCATATCCTGTTATATTACTACAGATAACAGTGATGTCACAGGTTACCTCACCTCTCCAGTCATATCCCTGTTATATTACTACAGATAACAGTGATGTCACAGACTCCCTCGCCTCTCCAGTCATATCCTGTTATATTACTACAGATAACAGTGATGTCACAGACTCCCTCACCTCTCCAGTCATATCCCTGTTATATTACTACAGATAACAGTGATGTCACAGACTCCCTCACCTCTCCAGTCATATCCCTGTTATATTACTACAGATAACAGTGATGTCACAGGGTTACTCACCTCTCCAGTCATATCCTGTTATATTACTACAGATAACAGTGATGTCACAGACTCCCTCACCTCTCCAGTCATATCCCTGTTATATTACTACAGATAACAGTGATGTCACAGACTCCTCACCTCTCCAGTCATATCCCTGTTATATTACTACAGATAACAGTGATGTCACAGACTCCCTCACCTCTCCAGTCATATCCCTGTTATATTACTACAGATAACAGTGATGTCACAGACTCCCTCACCTCTCCAGTCATATCCTGTTATATTACTACAGATAACAGTGATGTCACAGACTCCCTCACCTCTCCAGTCATATCCCTGCTATATTACTACAGATAACAGTGATGTCACAGACTCCCTCACCTCTCCAGTCATATCCTGTTATATTACTACAGATAACAGTGATGTCACAGACTCCCTCACCTCTCCAGTCATATCCCTGTTATATTACTACAGATAACAGTGATGTCATAGACTCCCTCACCTCTCCAGTCATATCCTGTTATATTACTACAGATAACAGTGATGTCACAGACTCCCTCACCTCTCCAGTCATATCCTGTTATATTACTACAGATAACAGTGATGTCACAGACTCCCTCACCTCTCCAGTCATATCCCTGTTATATTACTACAGATAACAGTGATGTCACAGACTCCCTCACCTCTCCAGTCATATCCTGTTATATTACTACAGATAACAGTGATGTCACAGACTCCCTCACCTCTCCAGTCATATCCTGTTATATTACTACAGATAACAGTGATGTCACAGACTCCCTCACCTCTCCAGTCATATCCTGTTATATTACTACAGATAACAGTGATGTCACAGACTCCCTCACCTCTCCAGTCATATCCTGTTATATTGCTACAGATAACAGTGATGTCACAGACTCCCTCACCTCTCCGGTCATATCCCTGTTATATTACTACAGATAACAGTGATGTCACAGACTCCCTCACCTCTCCAGTCATATCCTGTTATATTACTACAGATAACAGTGATGTCACAGACTCCCTCACCTCTCCAGTCATATCCTGTTATATTGCTACAGATAACAGTGATGTCACAGACTCCCTCACCTCTCCGGTCATATCCCTGTTATATTACTACAGATAACAGTGATGTCACAGACTCCCTCACCTCTCCAGTCATATCCTGTTATATTACTACAGATAACAGTGATGTCACAGACTCCCTCACCTCTCCAGTCATATCCTGTTATATTACTACAGATAATAGTGATGTCACAGGGTTACTCACCTCTCCAGTCATATCCTGTTATATTACTACAGATAACAGTGATGTCATAGACTCCCTCACCTCTCCCGTCATATCCTGTTATATTACTACAGATACCAGTGATGTCACAGACTCCCTCACCTCTCCAGTCATATCCTGTTATATTACTACAGATACCAGTGATGTCACAGACTCCCTCACCTTTCGTCATATCCCTGTTATATTACTACAGATAACAGTGATGTCACAGACTCCCTCACCTCTCGTCATATCCCTGTTATATTACTACAGATAACAGTGATGTCACAGACTCCCTCACCTCTCCAGTTATATCCTGTTATATTACTACAGATACCAGTGATGTCACAGACTCCCTCACCTCTCCAGTCATATCCTGTTATATTACTACAGATAACAGTGATGTCACAGACTCCCTCACCTCTCCAGTCATATCCTGTTATATTACTACAGATACCAGTGATATCACAGACTCCCTCACCTCTCCGGTCATATCCCTGTTATATTACTACAGATAACAGTGATGTCACAGACTCCCTCACCTCTCCAGTCATATCCTGTTATATTACTACAGATACCAGTGATATCACAGACTCCCTCACCTCTCCAGTCATATCCTGTTATATTACTACAGATACCAGTGATGTCACAGACTCCCTCACCTCTCCGGTCATATCCCTGTTATATTACTACAGATAACAGTGATGTCACAGACTCCCTCACCTCTCCAGTCATATCCTGTTATATTACTACAGATAACAGTGATGTCACAGACTCCCTCACCTCTCCAGTCATATCCTGTTATATTACTACAGATAACAGTGATGTCACAGACTCCCTCACCTCTCCAGTCATATCCTGTTATATTACTACAGATACCAGTGATGTCACAGACTCCCTCACCTCTCCAGTCATATCCTGTTATATTACTACAGATACCAGTGATATCACAGACTCCCTCACCTCTCCGGTCATATCCCTGTTATATTACTACAGATAACAGTGATGTCACAGACTCCCTCACCTCTCCAGTCATATCCTGTTATATTACTACAGATACCAGTGATATCACAGACTCCCTCACCTCTCCAGTCATATCCTGTTATATTACTACAGATACCAGTGATGTCACAGACTCCCTCACCTCTCCGGTCATATCCCTGTTATATTACTACAGATAACAGTGATGTCACAGACTCCCTCACCTCTCCAGTCATATCCTGTTATATTACTACAGATAACAGTGATGTCACAGACTCCCTCACCTCTCCAGTCATATCCTGTTATATTACTACAGATAATAGTGATGTCACAGGGTTACTCACCTCTCCAGTCATATCCTGTTATATTACTACAGATAACAGTGATGTCATAGACTCCCTCACCTCTCCCGTCATATCCTGTTATATTACTACAGATACCAGTGATGTCACAGACTCCCTCACCTCTCCAGTCATATCCTGTTATATTACTACAGATACCAGTGATGTCACAGACTCCCTCACCTTTCGTCATATCCCTGTTATATTACTACAGATAACAGTGATGTCACAGACTCCCTCACCTCTCGTCATATCCCTGTTATATTACTACAGATAACAGTGATGTCACAGACTCCCTCACCTCTCCAGTTATATCCTGTTATATTACTACAGATACCAGTGATGTCACAGACTCCCTCACCTCTCCAGTCATATCCTGTTATATTACTACAGATAACAGTGATGTCACAGACTCCCTCACCTCTCCAGTCATATCCTGTTATATTACTACAGATACCAGTGATGTCACAGACTCCCTCACCTCTCCAGTCATATCCTGTTATATTACTACAGATACCAGTGATGTCACAGACTCCCTCACCTCTCCAGTCATATCCTGTTATATTACTACAGATACCAGTGATGTCACAGACTCCCTCACCTTTCGTCATATCCCTGTTATATTACTACAGATAACAGTGATGTCACAGACTCCCTCACCTCTCCAGTCATATCCTGTTATATTACTACAGATAATAGTGATGTCACAGGGTTACTCACCTCTCCAGTCATATCCTGTTATATTACTACAGATACCAGTGATGTCACAGACTCCCTCACCTCTCCAGTCATATCCTGTTATATTACTACAGATAACAGTGATGTCACAGACTCCCTCACCTCTCCAGTCATATCCTGTTATATTACTACAGATAATAGTGATGTCACAGGGTTACTCACCTCTCCAGTCATATCCTGTTATATTACTACAGATAACAGTGATGTCACAGACTCCCTCACCTCTCCGGTCATATCCTGTTATATTACTACAGATAACAGTGATGTCACAGACTCCCTCACCTCCCCAGTCATATCCCTGTTATATTACTACAGATAACAGTGATGTCACAGACTCCCTCACCTCTCCAGTCATATCCTGTTATATTACTACAGATAACAGTGATGTCACAGACTCCCTCACCTCTCCAGTCATATCCTGTTATATTACTACAGATACCAGTGATGTCACAGACTCCCTCACCTTTCGTCATATCCCTGTTATATTACTACAGATAACAGTGATGTCACAGACTCCCTCACCTCTCCAGTTATATCCTGTTATATTACTACAGATACCAGTGATGTCACAGACTCCCTCACCTCTCCAGTCATATCCGTTATATTACTACAGATAACAGTGATGTCACAGACTCCCTCACCTCTCCAGTCATATCCCTGTTATATTACTACAGATAACAGTGATGTCACAGACTCCCTCACCTCTCCAGTCATATCCTGTTATATTACTACAGATAACAGTGATGTCACAGACTCCCTCACCTCTCCAGTCATATCCTGTTATATTACTACAGATACCAGTGATGTCACAGACTCCCTCACCTCTCCAGTCATATCCTGTTATATTACTACAGATACCAGTGATGTCACAGACTCCCTCACCTCTCCAGTCATATCCTGTTATATTACTACAGATAATAGTGATGTCACAGGGTTACTCACCTCTCCAGTCATATCCTGTTATATTACTACAGATAACAGTGATGTCACAGACTCCATCACCTCTCCAGCCATATCCTGTTATATTACTACAGATAATAGTGATGTCACAGGGTTACTCACCTCTCCAGTCATATCCTGTTATATTACTACAGATAACAGTGATGTCACAGACTCCCTCACCTCTCCGGTCATATCCTGTTATATTACTACAGATAACAGTGATGTCACAGGGTTACGCACCTCTCCAGTCATATCCCTGTTATATTACTACAGATAATAGTGATGTCACAGACTCCCTCACCTCTCCAGTCATATCCCTGTTATATTACTACAGATAACAGTGATGTCACAGACTCCCTCACCTCTCCAGTCATATCCCTGTTATATTACTACAGATAACAGTGATGTCACAGACTCCCTCACCTCTCCAGTCATATCCTGTTATATTACTACAGATAACAGTGATGTCACAGACTCCCTCACCTCTCCAGTCATATCCTGTTATATTACTACAGATAACAGTGATGTCACAGACTCCCTCACCTCTCCAGTCATATCCTGTTATATTACTACAGATAACAGTGATGTCACAGACTCCCTCACCTCTCCAGTCATATCCTGTTATATTACTACAGATAATAGTGATGTCACAGGGTTACTCACCTCTCCAGTCATATCCTGTTATATTACTACAGATAACAGTGATGTCACAGACTCCCTCACCTCTCCAGTCATATCCCTGTTATATTACTACAGATACCAGTGATGTCACAGACTCCCTCAACTCTCCAGTCATATCCTGTTATATTACTACAGATAACAGTGATGTCACAGACTCCCTCACCTCTCCAGTCATATCCTGTTATATTACTACAGATAACAGTGATATCACAGACTCCCTCACCTCTCCAGTCATATCCCTGTTATATTACTACAGATAACAGTGATGTCACAGACTCCTCACCTCTCCAGTCATATCCTGTTATATTACTACAGATAACAGTGATGTCACAGACTCCTCACCTCTCCAGTCATATCCTGTTATATTACTACAGATAATAGTGATGTCACAGGGTTACTCACCTCTCCAGTCATATCCTGTTATATTACTACAGATAACAGTGATGTCACAGACTCCATCACCTCTCCAGCCATATCCTGTTATATTACTACAGATAACAGTGATGTCACAGACTCCCTCACCTCTCCGGTCATATCCTGTTATATTACTACAGATAACAGTGATGTCACAGACTCCCTCACCTCTCCAGTCATATCCCTGTTATATTACTACAGATAACAGTGATGTCACAGACTCCCTCACCTCTCCAGTCATATCCTGTTATATTACTACAGATAACAGTGATGTCACAGACTCCCTCACCTCTCCAGTCATATCCTGTTATATTACTACAGATAACAGTGATGTCACAGACTCCCTCACCTCTCCAGTCATATCCCTGTTATATTACTACAGATAACAGTGATGTCACAGACTCCCTCACCTCTCCAGTCATATCCCGTTATATTACTACAGATAACAGTGATATCACAGGGTTACTCACCTCTCCAGTCATATCCTGTTATATTACTACAGATAACAGTGATGTCACAGACTCCATCACCTCTCCAGTCATATCCTGTTATATTACTACAGATAACAGTGATGTCACAGACTCCCTCACCTCTCCAGTCATATCCTGTTATATTACTACAGATAATAGTGATGTCACAGGGTTACTCACCTCTCCAGTCATATCCTGTTATATTACTACAGATAACAGTGATGTCACAGACTCCCTCACCTCTCCAGTCATATCCTGTTATATTACTACAGATACCAGTGATGTCACAGACTCCCTCACCTCTCCAGTCATATCCTGTTATATTACTACAGATAACAGTGATGTCACAGACTCCCTCACCTCTCCAGCCATATCCCTGTTATATTACTACAGATAACAGTGATGTCACAGACTCCCTCACTTCTCCAGTCATATCCTGTTATATTACTACAGATAACAGTGATGTCATAGACTCCCTCACCTCTCCAGTCATATCCCTGTTATATTACTACAGATAACAGTGATGTCACAGACTCCCTCACCTCTCCAGTCATATCCTGTTATATTACTACAGATAACAGTGATGTCACAGACTCCCTCACCTCTCCAGTCATATCCTGTTATATTACTACAGATAACAGTGATGTCACAGACTCCCTCACCTCTCCAGTCATATCCTGTTATATTACTACAGATAATAGTGATGTCACAGGGTTACTCACCTCTCCAGTCATATCCTGTTATATTACTACAGATAACAGTGATGTCACAGACTCCTCACCTCTCCAGTCATATCCCTGTTATATTACTACAGATAACAGTGATGTCACAGACTCCCTCACCTCTCCAGTCATATCCCTGTTATATTACTACAGATAACAGTGATGTCACAGACTCCCTCACCTCTCCAGTCATATCCCTGTTATATTACTACAGATACCAGTGATGTCACAGACTCCCTCACCTCTCCAGTCATATCCTGTTATATTACTACAGATAACAGTGATGTCACAGACTCCCTCACCTCTCCAGTCATATCCGTTATATTACTACAGATAACAGTGATGTCACAGACTCCCTCACCTCTCCAGTCATATCCGTTATATTACTACAGATAACAGTGATGTCACAGACTCCTTCACCTCTCCAGTCACATCCTGTTATATTACTACAGATAACAGTGATGTCACAGACTCCCTCACCTCTCCAGTCATATCCTGTTATATTACTACAGATAACAGTGATATCACAGACTCCATCACCTCTCCAGCCATATCCTGTTATATTACTACAGATAACAGTGATATCACAGACTCCCTCACCTCTCCAGTCATATCCTGTTATATTACTACAGATAACAGTGATGTCACAGACTCCCTCACCTCTCCAGTCATATCCCTGTTATATTACTACAGATAACAGTGATGTCACAGACTCCCTCACCTCTCCAGTCATATCCCTGTTATATTACTACAGATAACAGTGATATCACAGGGTTACTCACCTCTCCAGTCATATCCTGTTATATTACTACAGATAACAGTGATGTCACAGACTCCCTCACCTCTCCAGTCATATCCTGTTATATTACTACAGATAACAGTGATGTCACAGACTCCCTCACCTCTCCAGTCATATCCCTGTTATATTACTACAGATAACAGTGATGTCACAGACTCCCTCACCTCTCCAGTCATATCCTGTTATATTACTACAGATAACAGTGATGTCACAGACTCCCTCACCTCTCCAGTCATATCCTGTTATATTACTACAGATAACAGTGATGTCACAGACTCCCTCATCTCTCCAGTCATATCACTGTTATATTACTACAGATAACAGTGATGTCACAGACTCCCTCACCTCTCCAGTCATATCCTGTTATATTACTACAGATAACAGTGATATCACAGACTCCCTCACCTCTCCAGTCATATCCTGTTATATTACTACAGATAACAGTGATGTCACAGACTCCCTCACCTCTCCAGTCATATCCTGTTATATTACTACAGATAACAGTGATGTCACAGACTCCCTCACCTCTCCAGTCATATCCCTGTTATATTACTACAGATAACAGTGATGTCACAGACTCCGTCACCTCTCCAGTCATATCCCTGTTATATTACTACAGATAACAGTGATGTCACAGACTCCCTCACCTCTCCAGTCATATCCTGTTATATTACTACAGATAATAGTGATGTCACAGGGTTACTCACCTCTCCAATCATATCCTGTTATATTACTACAGATAATAGTGATGTCACAGACTCCCTCACCTCCCCAGTCATATCCTGTTATATTACTACAGATAATAGTGATGTCACAGACTCCCTCACCTCTCCAGTCATATCCTGTTATATTACTACAGATAACAGTGATGTCACAGACTCCCTCACCTCTCCAGTCATATCCTGTTATATTACTACAGATAATAGTGATGTCACAGGGTTACTCACCTCTCCAATCATATCCTGTTATATTACTACAGATAATAGTGATGTCACAGACTCCCTCACCTCCCCAGTCATATCCTGTTATATTACTACAGATAATAGTGATGTCACAGACTCCCTCACCTCTCCAGTCATATCCTGTTATATTACTACAGATAACAGTGATGTCACAGACTCCCTCACCTCTCCAGTCATATCCTGTTATATTACTACAGATAACAGTGATGTCACAGACTCCCTCACCTCTCCAGTCATATCCTGTTATATTACTACAGATAACAGTGATGTCACAGACTCTCTCACCTCTCCAGTCATATCCCTGTTATATTACTACAGATAACAGTGATGTCACAGACTCCCTCACCTCTCCAGTCATATCCCTGTTATATTACTACAGATAACAGTGATGTCACAGGTTACTCACCTCTCCAGTCATATCCTGTTATATTACTACAGATAACAGTGATGTCACAGACTCCCTCACCTCCCCAGTCATATCCTGTTATATTACTACAGATAACAGTGATATCACAGACTCCCTCACCTCTCCAGTCATATCCTGTTATATTACTACAGATAACAGTGATGTCACAGACTCCCTCACCTCTCCAGTCATATCCTGTTATATTACTACAGATAACAGTGATGTCACAGACTCCCTCACCTCTCCAGTCATATCCTGTTATATTACTACAGATAACAGTGATGTCACAGACTCCCTCACCTCTCCAGTCATATCCTGTTATATTACTACAGATAACAGTGATGTCACAGACTCCCTCACCTCTCCAGTCATATCCCTGTTATATTACTACAGATAACAGTGATGTCACAGGGTTACTCACCTCTCCAGTCATATCCCTGTTATATTACTACAGATAACAGTGATGTCACAGACTCCCTCACCTCTCCAGTCATATCCCTGTTATATTACTACAGATAACAGTGATGTCACAGACTCCCTCACCTCTCCAGTCATATCCTGTTATATTACTACAGATAACAGTGATGTCACAGACTCCCTCACCTCTCCAGTCATATCCTGTTATATTACTACAGATAACAGTGATGTCACAGACTCCCTCACCTCTCCAGTCATATCCTGTTATATTACTACAGATAATAGTGATGTCACAGACTCCCTCACCTCTCCAGTCATATCCTGTTATATTACTACAGATACCAGTGATGTCACAGGGTTACTCACCTCTCCAATCATATCCTGTTATATTACTACAGATAATAGTGATGTCACAGACTCCCTCACCTCCCCAGTCATATCCTGTTATATTACTACAGATAATAGTGATGTCACAGACTCCCTCACCTCTCCAGTCATATCCTGTTATATTACTACAGATAACAGTGATGTCACAGACTCCTCACCTCTCCAGTCATATCCTGTTATATTACTACAGATAACAGTGATGTCACAGACTCCTCACCTCTCCAGTCATATCCTGTTATATTACTACAGATAACAGTGATATCACAGACTCCCTCACCTCTCCAGTCATATCCCTGTTATATTACTACAGATAACAGTGATGTCACAGACTCCCTCACCTCTCTAGTCATATCCCTGTTATATTACTACAGATAACAGTGATGTCACAGACTCCCTCACCTCTCCAGTCATATCCCTGTTATATTACTACAGATAACAGTGATGTCACAGACTCCCTCACCTCTCCAGTCATATCCCTGTTATATTACTACAGATAACAGTGATGTCACAGACTCCCTCACCTCCCCAGTCATATCCTGTTATATTACTACAGATAATAGTGATGTCACAGACTCCTCACCTCTCCAGTCATATCCTGTTATATTACTACAGATAACAGTGATGTCACAGACTCCCTCACCTCTCCAGTCATATCCCTGTTATATTACTACAGATAACAGTGATGTCACAGACTCCCTCACCTCCCCAGTCATATCCTGTTATATTACTACAGATAATAGTGATGTCACAGACTCCTCACCTCTCCAGTCATATCCTGTTATATTACTACAGATAACAGTGATGTCACAGACTCCCTCACCTCTCCAGTCATATCCCTGTTATATTACTACAGATAACAGTGATGTCACAGGGTTACTCACCTCTCCAGTCATATCCTGTTATATTACTACAGATAACAGTGATGTCACAGGGTTACTCACCTCTCCAGTCATATCCCTGTTATATTACTACAGATAACAGTGATGTCACAGGGTTACTCACCTCTCCAGTCATATCCCTGTTATATTACTACAGATAACAGTGATGTCACAGACTCCCTCACCTCTCCAGTCATATCCTGTTATATTACTACAGATAATAGTGATGTCACAGACTCCCTCACCTCTCCAGTCATATCCTGTTATATTACTACAGATACCAGTGATGTCACAGGGTTACTCACCTCTCCAATCATATCCTGTTATATTACTACAGATAATAGTGATGTCACAGACTCCCTCACCTCTCCAATCATATCCTGTTATATTACTACAGATAACAGTGATGTCACAGACTCCCTCACCTCTCCAGTCATATCCTGTTATATTACTACAGATAACAGTGATGTCACAGACTCCCTCACCTCTCCAGTCATATCCTGTTAAATTACTACAGATAACAGTGATGTCACAGACTCCCTCACCTCTCCAGTCATATCCTGTTATATTACTACAGATAACAGTGATGTCACAGACTCCCTCACCTCTCCAGTCATATCCTGTTATATTACTACAGATAACAGTGATGTCACAGACTCCCTCACCACTCCAGTCATATCCCTGTTATATTACTACAGATAACAGTGATGTCACAGGGTTACTCACCTCTCCAGTCATATCCTGTTATATTACTACAGATAACAGTGATGTCACAGACTCCCTCACCTCTCCAGTCATATCCTGTTATATTACTACAGGTAACAGTGATGTCACAGACTCCCTCACCTCTCCAGTCATATCCCTGTTATATTACTACAGATAACAGTGATGTCACAGACTCCCTCACCTCTCCAGTCATATCCTGTTATATTACTACAGATAACAGTGATGTCACAGACTCCCTCACCTCTCCAGTCATATCCCTGTTATATTACTACAGATAACAGTGATGTCACAGACTCCCTCACCTCTCCAGTCATATCCTGTTATATTACTACAGATAACAGTGATGTCACAGGGTTACTCACCTCTCCAGTCATATCCTGTTATATTACTACAGATAACAGTGATGTCACAGACTCCCTCACCTCTCCAGTCATATCCTGTTATATTACTACAGATACCAGTGATGTCACAGGGTTACTCACCTCTCCAATCATATCCTGTTATATTACTACAGATAACAGTGATGTCACAGACTCCCTCACCTCTCCAGTCATATCCTGTTATATTACTACAGATAACAGTGATGTCACAGACTCCCTCACCTCTCCAGTCATATCCCTGTTATATTACTACAGATAACAGTGATGTCACAGACTCCCTCACCTCTCCAGTCATATCCTGTTATATTACTACAGATAACAGTGATGTCACAGGGTTACTCACCTCTCCAGTCATATCCTGTTATATTACTACAGATAACAGTGATGTCACAGACTCCCTCACCTCTCCAGTCATATCCTGTTATATTACTACAGATACCAGTGATGTCACAGGGTTACTCACCTCTCCAATCATATCCTGTTATATTACTACAGATAACAGTGATGTCACAGACTCCCTCACCTCTCCAGTCATATCCTGTTATATTACTACAGATACCAGTGATGTCACAGGGTTACTCACCTCTCCAATCATATCCTGTTATATTACTACAGATAATAGTGATGTCACAGACTCCCTCACCTCCCCAGTCATATCCTGTTATATTACTACAGATAATAGTGATGTCACAGACTCCCTCACCTCTCCAGTCATATCCTGTTATATTACTACAGATAACAGTGATGTCACAGACTCCCTCACCTCTCCAGTCATATCCTGTTATATTACTACAGATAACAGTGATGTCACAGACTCCCTCACCTCTCCAGTCATATCCCTGTTATATTACTACAGATAACAGTGATGTCACAGACTCCCTCACCTCTCCAGTCATATCCTGTTATATTACTACAGATAACAGTGATGTCACAGACTCCCTCACCTCTCCAGTCATATCCTGTTATATTACTACAGATAACAGTGATGTCACAGACTCCCTCACCTCTCCAGTCATATCCTGTTATATTACTACAGATAACAGTGATGTCACAGACTCCCTCAAGTCTCCAGTCATATCCTGTTATATTACTACAGATAACAGCGATATCACAGACTCCCTCACCTCTCCAGTCATATCCTGTTATATTACTACAGATAACAGTGATGTCACAGACTCCCTCACCTCTCCAGTCATATCCTGTTATATTACTACAGATACCAGTGATGTCACAGACTCCTCACCTCTCCAGTCATATCCTGTTATATTACTACAGATAACAGTGATGTCACAGACTCCTCACCTCTCCAGTCATATCCCTGTTATATTACTACAGATAACAGTGATGTCACAGACTCCCTCACCTCTCCAGTCATATCCTGTTATATTACTACAGATAACAGTGATGTCATAGACTCCCTCACCTCTCCGGTCATATCCTGTTATATTACTACAGATACCAGTGATGTCACAGGGTTACTCACCTCTCCAATCATATCCTGTTATATTACTACAGATAATAGTGATGTCACAGACTCCCTCACCTCTCCAGTCATATCCTGTTATATTACTACAGATAACAGTGATGTCACAGACTCCCTCACCTCTCCAGTCATATCCTGTTATATTACTACAGATAACAGTGATGTCACAGACTCCCTCACCTCTCCAGTCATATCCTGTTATATTACTACAGATAACAGTGATGTCACAGACTCCCTCACCTCTCCAGTCATATCCTGTTATATTACTACAGATAACAGTGATGTCACAGACTCCCTCAAGTCTCCAGTCATATCCTGTTATATTACTACAGATAACAGTGATGTCACAGACTCCCTCACCACTCCAGTCATATCCCTGTTATATTACTACAGATAACAGTGATGTCACAGACTCCCTCACCTCTCCAGTCATATCCCTGTTATATTACTACAGGTAACAGTGATGTCACAGACTCCCTCACCTCTCCAGTCATATCCCTGTTATATTACTACAGATAACAGCGATATCACAGACTCCCTCACCTCTCCAGTTATATCCTGTTATATTACTACAGATAACAGTGATGTCATAGACTCCCTCACCTCTCCGGTCATATCCTGTTATATTACTACAGATAACAGTGATGTCACAGACTCCCTCACCTCTCCAGTCATATCCCTGTTATATTACTACAGGTAACAGTGATGTCACAGACTCCCTCACCTCTCCAGTCATATCCCTGTTATATTACTACAGATAACAGTGATGTCACAGGGTTACTCACCTCTCCAGTCATATCCCTGTTATATTACTACAGATAACAGTGATGTCACAGACTCCCTCACCTCTCCAGTCATATCCCTGTTATATTACTACAGATAACAGTGATGTCACAGACTCCTCATCTCTCCAGTCATATCCTGTTATATTACTACAGATAACAGTGATGTCACAGACTCCCTCACCTCTCCAGTCATATCCTGTTATATTACTACAGATAACAGTGATATCACAGACTCCCTCACCTCTCCAGTCATATCCTGTTATATTACTACAGATAACAGTGATGTCACAGACTCCTCACCTCTCCAGTCATATCCCTGTTATATTACTACAGATAACAGTGATGTCACAGACTCCCTCACCTCTCCAGTCATATCCTGTTATATTACTACAGATAACAGTGATGTCACAGACTCCCTCACCTCTCCAGTCATATCCCTGTTATATTACTACAGATAACAGTGATGTCACAGACTCCCTCACCTCTCCAGTCATATCCTGTTATATTACTACAGATAACAGTGATGTCACAGACTCCCTCACCTCTCCAGTCATATCCCTGTTATATTACTACAGATAACACTGATGTCACAGACTCCTCACCTCTCCAGTCATATCCCTGTTATATTACTACAGATAACAGTGATGTCACAGACTCCCTCACCTCTCCAGTCATATCCCTGTTATATTACTACAGATAACAGTGATATCACAGGGTTACTCACCTCTCCAGTCATATCCTGTTATATTACTACAGATAACAGTGATGTCACAGACTCCCTCATCTCTCCAGTCATATCCTGTTATATTACTACAGATAACAGTGATGTCAGACTCCCTCACCTCTCCAGTCATATCCTGTTATATTACTACAGATAACAGTGATATCACAGACTCCCTCACCTCTCCAGTCATATCCTGTTATATTACTACAGATAACAGTGATGTCACAGACTCCCTCACCTCCCCAGTCATATCCCTGTTATATTACTACAGATAACAGTGATATCACAGGGTTACTCACCTCTCCAGTCATATCCTGTTATATTACTACAGATAACAGTGATGTCAGACTCCCTCACCTCTCCAGTCATATCCTGTTATATTACTACAGATAACAGTGATATCACAGACTCCCTCACCTCTCCAGTTATATCCTGTTATATTACTACAGATAACAGTGATGTCACAGACTCCCTCACCTCTCCAGTTATATCCTGTTATATTACTACAGATAACAGTGATGTCACAGACTCCCTCACCTCTCCAGTTATATCCTGTTATATTACTACAGATAACAGTGATGTCACAGACTCCCTCACCTCTCCAGTCATATCCTGTTATATTACTACAGATAACAGTGATGTCACAGACTCCCTCACCTCTCCAGTTATATCCTGTTATATTACTACAGATAACAGTGATGTCACAGACTCCCTCACCTCTCCAGTCATATCCCTGTTATATTACTACAGATAACAGTGATATCACAGGGTTACTCACCTCTCCAGTCATATCCTGTTATATTACTACAGATAACAGTGATGTCACAGACTCCCTCACCTCTCCAGTCATATCCTGTTATATTACTACAGATAACAGTGATGTCACAGACTCCCTCACCTCTCCAGTCATATCCCTGTTATATTACTACAGATAACAGTGATGTCACAGACTCCCTCACCTCTCCAGTCATATCCCTGTTATATTACTACAGATAACAGTGATGTCACAGACTCCCTCACCTCTCCAGTCATATCCCTGTTATATTACTACAGATAACAGTGATGTCACAGACTCCCTCACCTCTCCAGTCATATCCTGTTATATTACTACAGATAACAGTGATGTCACAGACTCCCTCACCTCTCCAGTCATATCCTGTTATATTACTACAGATAACAGTGATGTCACAGGGTTACTCACCTCTCCAGTCAGCAGACAGATGATCTCCAGGGTGAGATTTAATATCCTCTCAGTCATGTGACTTCTGTCCTTGTCCATCCTCAGTAAATCAGTAACTTACACAGGATGTTTCATACCCTCAGATGAATTCTAATAAAGACTCTCCTGATCCTCACAGCTCAATTATCTAGGAATAAACATATTAATCATAAACAAACATAAAAGGAATTGTTATTATTATCTTTGACTTATAAGGCGCCACAAAGGGTCCGCAGTGCTGTACATTACATATACAGAAAACAGAACCAAGACACAACATGATACAAATATATACAAACACAGGTGACAGGGTAAAGCAAATCAGATTATATCTGACAGATAGTGAAAGGGATGGTAGAAATCAGCGAGAAGAAGGCCGAAGCTTAAGAAAACAGGGCTAGAGAAGCAGCCAAGAGGTACAGAGGGTGAAGGAACAGTAGAAGGAGCACACAAGGAAAGAGGGCCCTGCTCATGAGAGCTAACAACCTAAAGGGAAGGGGGAGACACATAAAGGGTGGTACTAACATCAATTGATCTCTTTCCCCAGCCATATAGCCCTGGTCAGTGATTGTTATAAGTTCCTCTGATTCAGCTACATAAACCTGCTCAGTGACCATCAGACAATGCTGTATCGCTTAAGGTTAAACCACTGTTACCTCTGACCAGGAGTATTGTCCTCCCAGATTCCACTTTGATACAATATGATCAATATGAAATCTGTTAGATATCCAATAATTAGGGACGTTTCTGTCTTGGTTTTAATCTCATTCCAAAAACTGAGAAAAAAATGTATTTAATACCTGTACTATAATAACAGGACACCAGAGTCTGCTCCACCTGTACTATAATAACAGGACACCAGAGTCTGCTCCACCTGTACTATAATAACAGGACACCAGAGACTGCTCCTCCTGTACTATAATAACAGGACACCAGAGACTGCTCCACCTGTACTATAATAACAGGACACCAGAGCCTGCTCCACCTGTACTATAATAACAGGACACCAGTGTCTGCTCCACCTGTACTATAATAACAGGACACCAGTGTCTGCTCCACCTGTACTATAATAACAGGACTCCAGAGCGTTCTCCACCTGTACTATAATAACAGGAAACCAGAGTCTGCTCCACCTGTACTATAATAACAGGACACCATATACTGCTCCACCTTTACTATAATAACAGGACACCAAAGTCTGCTCCACCTGTACTATAATAACAGGACACCAGAGACTGCTCCACCTGTACTATAATAACAGGACACCAGAGCCTGCTCCACCTGTACTATAATAACAGGACACCAGAGCCTGCTCCACCTGTACTATAATAACAGGACACCAGTCTGCTCCACCTGTACTATAATAACAGGACACCAGTCTGCTCCACCTGTACTATAATAGGACACCATAGCCTGCTCCACCTGTACTATAATAACAGGACAGCAGCGCCTGCTCCACCTGTACTATAATAACAGGACACCAGAGCCTGCTCCACCTGTACTATAATAACAGGACAGCAGCGCCTGCTCCACCTGTACTATAATAACAGGACACCAGAGACTGCTCCACCTGTACTATAATAACAGGACAGCAGCGCCTGCTCTACCTGTACTATAATAACAGGACACCAGAGACTGCTCCACCTGTACTATAATAACAGGACACCAGAGACTGCTCCACCTGTACTATAATAACAGGACACCAGAGACTGCTCCACCTGTACTATAATAACAGGACACCAGAGACTGCTCCACCTGTACTATAATAACAGGACACCAGAGTCTGCTCCACCTGTACTGTAATAACAGGACACCAGAGCCTGCTCCACCTGTACTATAATAACAGGACACCAGAGACTGCTCCACCTGTACTATAATAACAGGACACCAGAGACTGCTCCACCTGTACTATAATAACAGGACACCAGAGTCTGCTCCACCTGTACTATAATAACAGGACACCAGAGACTGCTCCACCTGTACTATAATAACAGGACACCAGAGACTGCTCCACCTGTACTATAATAACAGGACACCAGAGACTGCTCCACCTGTACTATAATAACAGGACACCAGAGTCTGCTCCACCTGTACTATAATAACAGGACACCAGAGTCTGCTCCACATGTACTATAATAACAGGACACCAGAGTCTGCTCCACCTGTACTATAATAACATGACACCAGAGACTGCTCCACCTGTACTATAATAACAGGACACCAGAGACTGCTCCATCTGTACTATAATAACAGGACACCAGAGACTGCTCCACCTGTACTATAATAACAGGACACCAGAGACTGCTCCACCTGTACTATAATAACAGGACACCAGAGACTGCTCCACCTGTACTATAATAACAGGACACCAGAGTCTGCTACACCTGTACTATAATAACAGGACACCAGAGACTGCTCTACCTGTACTATAATAACAGGACACCACAGACTGCTCCACCTGTACTATAATAACAGGGCACCAGAGACTGCTCCACCTGTACTATAATAACAGGACACCAGAGCCTGCTCCTCCTGTACTATAATAACAGGACACCAGAGACTGCTCCACCTGTACTATAATAACAGGACACCACAGTCTGCTCCACCTGTACTATAATAACAGGACACCAGAGACTGCCCCACCTGTACTATAATAACAGGACACCAGAGACTGCTCCACCTGTACTATAATAACAGGACACCAGAGTCTGCTCCACCTGTACTATAATAACAGGACACCACAGTCTGCTCCACCTGTACTATAATAACAGGACACCAGAGACTGCCCCACCTGTACTATAATAACAGGACACCAGAGACTGCTCCACCTGTACTATAATAACAGGACACCAGAGACTGCTCCACCTGTACTATAATAACAGGACACCAGAGACTGCTCCACCTGTACTATAATAACAGGACACCAGAGACTGCTCCACCTGTACTATAATAACAGGACACCAGAGTCTGCTCCACCTGTACTATAATAACAGGACACCACAGTCTGCTCCACCTGTACTATAATAACAGGACACCAGAGACTGCCCCACCTGTACTATAATAACAGGACACCAGAGACTGCTCCACCTGTACTATAATAACAGGACACCAGAGCCTGCTCCACCTGTACTATAATAACAGGACACCAGAGACTGCTCCACCTGTACTATAATAACAGGACACCAGTCTGCTCCACCTGTACTATAATAACAGGACACCAGAGACTGCTCCACCTGTACTATAATAACAGGACACCAGAGTCTGCTCCACCTGTACTATAATAACAGGACACCAGAGACTGCTCCACCTGTACTATAATAACAGGACACCAGAGACTGCTCCACCTGTACTATAATAACAGGACACCAGAGACTGCTCCACCTGTACTATAATAACAGGACACCAGAGACTGCTCCACCTGTACTATAATAACAGGACACCAGAGTCTGCTCCACCTGTACTATAATAACAGGACACCAGAGACTGCTCCACCTGTACTATAATAACAGGACACCAGAGTCTGCCCCACCTGTACTATAATACCAGGACACCAGAGCCTGCTCCACCTGTACTATAATAACAGGACACCAGAGCCTGCTCCACCTGTACTATAATAACAGGACACCAGAGACTGCTCCACCTGTACTATAATAACAGGACACCAGAGACTGCTCCACCTGTACTATAATAACAGGACACCAGAGTCTGCTCCACCTGTACTATAATAACAGGACACCAGAGACTGCTCCACCTGTACTATAATAACAGGACACCAGAGACTGCTCCACCTGTACTATAATAACAGGACACCAGAGACTGCTCCACCTGTACTATAATAACAGGACACCAGAGACTGCTCCACCTGTACTATAATACCAGGACACCAGAGTCTGCTCCACCTGTACTATAATAACAGGACACCAGAGACTGCTCCACCTGTACTATAATAACAGGACACCAGAGACTGCTCCACCTGTACTATAATAACAGGACACCAGAGTCTGCTCCACCTGTACTATAATAACAGGACACCAGAGACTGCTCCACCTGTACTATAATAACAGGACACCAGAGTCTGCCCCACCTGTACTATAATACCAGGACACCAGAGCCTGCTCCACCTGTACTATAATAACAGGACACCAGAGACTGCTCCACCTGTACTATAATAACAGGACACCAGAGACTGCCCCACCTGTACTATAATAACAGGACACCAGAGTCTGCTCCACCTGTACTATAATAACAGGACACCAGAGACTGCTCCACCTGTACTATAATAACAGGACACCAGAGACTGCCCCACCTGTACTATAATAACAGGACACCAGAGTCTGCTCCACCTGTACTATAATAACAGGACACCAGAGACTGCTCCACCTGTACTATAATAACAGGACACCAGAGACTGCTCCACCTGTACTATAATAACAGGACACCAGAGACTGCTCCACCTGTACTATAATAACAGGACACCAGAGACTGCTCCACCTGTACTATAATAACAGGACACCAGAGCCTGCTCCACCTGTACTATAATAACAGGACACCAGTGTCTGCTCCTCCTGTACTATAATAACAGGACACCAGAGACTGCCCCACCTGTACTATAATAACAGGACACCAGAGACTGCTCCTCCTGTACTATAATAACAGGACACCAGAGACTGCTCCACCTGTACTATAATAACAGGACACCAGAGCCTGCTCCACCTGTACTATAATAACAGGACACCAGAGTCTGCTCCACCTGTACTATAATAACAGGACACCAGAGACTGCTCCACCTGTACTATAATAACAGGACACCAGAGACTGCTCCACCTGTACTATAATAACAGGACACCAGAGACTGCTCCACCTGTACTGTAATAACAGGACACCAGAGACTGCTCCATCTGTATAATAACAACAACTAGTATACACCATACTTGTATAATAATAATAATAATTTTATTACCGGCCGCCAGACACAATGATGTCTCCGCTCAGACTCCTCCACCTCACAGGACACCCGGAAACGTCAGTATAGACAACACTTCCGGCCTTTGGAACGCGTAGAAGAGAGCGTGAAACGCATACTCAGGAAGTCAGATGGAGCGCACAGACCGGAAGTCGGGTGACCCGCACATACCGGAAGTCAGATGGCATCATCCGGGTGACAGGGGATATAATACTGTAGATGAATGATGTCTGCAGTATGGAGGTAACTGTATGATAACTGTGCTCAGAGCTCAGGACCTCTCTGTGTGATCAGCTGGTGTCCTGTGGGTGGTCTGTTATATGGTTATTACCACAGCTCTCTGTGTTATACAGGTCTCCTACCAGACAGTCACATGATGGTAGTTACAGATATATGTTACATGTCATCCTACAATATTATTACTGTATCTGTACTGTTACTGTATCTGTACTGTTACTGTATCTGTACTGTTACTGTATCTGTACTATTACTGTATCTGTACTGTTACTGTATCTGTACTGTTACTGTATCTGTACTATTACTGTACTATTACTGTATCTGTACTGTTACTGTATCTGTACTGTTACTGTATCTGTACTGTATCTGTACTATTACTGTACTATTACTGTATCTGTACTATTACTGTATCTGTATCTGTATCTGTACTATAACTGTATCTGTACTATTACTGTATCTGTACTGTTACTGTACTATTACTGTATCTGTACTATTACTGTATCTGTACTGTTACTGTATCTGTACTATTACTGTATCTGTACTGTTACTGTATCTGTACTGTATCTGTACTATTACTGTACTATTACTGTATCTGTACTGTTACTGTATCTGTACTGTATCTGTACTATTACTGTACTATTACTGTATCTGTACTGTTACTGTATCTGTACTGTTACTGTATCTGTACTATTACTGTACTATTACTGTATCTGTACTATTACTGTATCTGTATCTGTATCTGTACTATAACTGTATCTGTACTATTACTGTATCTGTACTATTACTGTACTATTACTGTATCTGTACTATTACTGTATCTGTACTGTTACTGTATCTGTAATATTACTGTA
Organism: Mixophyes fleayi; assembly: GCF_038048845.1. Lineage (NCBI taxonomy): Eukaryota > Metazoa > Chordata > Amphibia > Anura > Limnodynastidae > Mixophyes > Mixophyes fleayi. Next base: position 35,759 of record NW_027448165.1, on the reverse strand, counting down.
TCTGTACTGTTACTGTATCTGTACTGTATCTGTACTATTACTGTACTATTACTGTATCTGTACTGTTACTGTATCTGTACTGTTACTGTATCTGTACTGTATCTGTACTATTACTGTACTATTACTGTATCTGTACTATTACTGTATCTGTACTATTACTGTATCTGTACTGTTACTGTATCTGTACTATTACTGTATCTGTACTGTTACTGTATCTGTACTGTATCTGTACTATTACTGTACTATTACTGTATCTGTACTGTTACTGTATCTGTACTATTACTGTACTATTACTGTATCTGTACTATTACTGTATCTGTATCTGTATCTGTACTGTTACTGTATCTGTACTATTACTGTACTATTACTGTATCTGTACTGTTACTGTATCTGTACTGTTACTGTATCTGTACTGTATCTGTACTATTACTGTATCTGTATCTGTATCTGTACTATAACTGTATCTGTACTATTACTGTATCTGTACTATTACTGTACTATTACTGTATCTGTACTATTACTGTATCTGTACTGTTACTGTATCTGTACTATTACTGTATCTGTACTGTTACTGTATCTGTACTGTATCTGTACTATTACTGTACTATTACTGTATCTGTACTGTTACTGTATCTGTACTGTTACTGTATCTGTACTGTATCTGTACTATTACTGTACTATTACTGTATCTGTACTATTACTGTATCTGTACTGTTACTGTATCTGTACTATTACTGTATCTGTACTGTTACTGTATCTGTACTGTATCTGTACTATTACTGTACTATTACTGTATCTGTACTGTTACTGTATCTGTACTATTACTGTACTATTACTGTATCTGTACTGTCACTGTATCTGTACTGTTACTGTATCTGTACTGTATCTGTACTATTACTGTACTATTACTGTATCTGTACTGTCACTGTATCTATACTATTACTGTATCTGTACTGTTACTGTATCTGTACTATTACTGTACTATTACTGTATCTGTACTGTTACTGTACTATTACTGTATCTGTACTATTACTGTATCTGTACTATTACTGTATCTGTACTATTACTGTATATGTACTGTATCTGTACTGTTACTGTATCTGTACTGTTACTGTATCTGTACTATTACTGTATCTGTACTGTTACTGTATCTGTACTATTACTGTACTATTACTGTATCTGTACAGTTACTGTATCTGTACTATTACTGTATCTGTACTATTACTGTATCTGTACTGTTACTGTATCTGTACTATTACTGTATCTGTACTGTTACTGTATCTGTACTGTATCTGTACTGTTACTGTATCTGTACTATTACTGTATCTGTACTGTTACTGTATCTGTACTATTACTGTATCTGTACTGTTACTGTATCTGTACTGTATCTGTACTATTACTGTACTATTACTGTATCTGTACTATTACTGTATCTGTACTATTACTGTATCTGTACTGTTACTGTATCTGTACTATTACTGTATCTGTACTGTTACTGTATCTGTACTATTACTGTATCTGTACTGTTACTGTATCTGTACTGTATCTGTACTATTACTGTACTATTACTGTATCTGTACTGTTACTGTATCTGTACTATTACTGTATCTGTACTGTTACTGTATCTGTACTGTTACTGTATCTGTACTATTACTGTATCTGTACTGTTACTGTATCTGTACTGTTACTGTATCTGTACTATTACTGTATCTGTACTGTTACTGTATCTGTGCTGTTACTGTATCTGTACTATTGCTGTATCTGTACTGTTACTGTATCTGTACTATTACTGTATCTGTACTGTTACTGTATCTGTACTATTACTGTACTATTACTGTATCTGTATTGTTACTGTATCTGTACTATTACTGTATCTGTACTGTTACTGTATCTGTACTATTACTGTATCTGTACTGTTACTGTATCTGTACTATGACTATATCTGTACTGTTACTGTATCTGTACTGTTACTGTATCTGTACTATTACTGTATCTGTACTGTTACTGTATCTGTACTATTACTGTATCTGTACTGTTACTGTATCTGTACTATTACTGTATCTGTACTGTTACTGTATCTGTACTATTACTGTATCTGTACTGTTACTGTACTATTACTGTATCTGTACTGTTACTGTATCTGTACTGTTACTGTACTGTTACTGGACTATTACTGTATCTGTACTGTTACTGTATCTGTACTATTACTGTATCTGTACTATTACTGTATCTGTACTGTTACTGTATATGTACTGTTACTGTTACTGTATCTGTACTGTTACTGTACTATTACTGTATCTGTACTGTTACTGTACTATTACTGTATCTGTACTGTTACTGTATCTGTACTATTACTGTATCTGTACTGTTACTGTATCTGTACTGTATCTGTACTGTTACTGTATCTGTACTGTATGTATCTGTACTGTTACTGTATCTGTACTGTTACTGTATCTGTACTGTATGTATCTGTACTGTTACTGTATCTGTACTGTTACTGTATCTGTACTGTATCTGTATCTGTACTGTTACTGTATCTGTACTGTTACTGTATGTATCTGTACTGTTACTGTATCTGTATCTATACTGTTACTGTATCTGTACTGTAACTGTATCTGTACTGTATCTGTACTGTTACTGTATCTGTATCTGTTCTGTATCTGTACTGTTACTGTATCTGTACTGTATCTGTACTGTTACTGTGTCTGTACTGTTACTGTATCTGTACTGTATCTGTACTATTACTGTATCTGTACTGTATCTGTACTGTTACTGTATCTGTACTATTACTGTATCTGTACTGTTACTGTATCTGTACTGTATCTGTACTGTTACTGTATCTGTACTGTATGTATCTGTACTGTTACTGTATCTGTACTATATCTGTATCTGTTCTGTATCTGTACTGTTACTGTATCTGTACTGTATGTATCTGTACTGTATCTGTACTATTACTGTATCTGTACTGTTACTGTATCTGTACTGTATCTGTACTGTTACTGTATCTGTACTGTATCTGTACTATTACTGTATCTGTACTGTTACTGTATCTGTACTGTATCTGTACTGTATCTGTACTGTATCTGTATCTGTACTGTTACTGCATCTGTACTATTACTGTATCTGTACTGTATCTGTACTATTACTGTATCTGTACTGTATCTGTACTATTACTGTATCTGTACTGTTACTGTATCTATACTGTATCTGTACTGTTTCTGTATCTGTACTGTTACTGTATCTGTACTGTTACTGTATCTGTACAATTACTGTAGCTGTACTGTTACTGTAGCTGTATCTGTACTATTACTGTACTATTACTGTATCTGTACTGTTACTGTATCTGTACTATTACTGTACTATTACTGTATCTGTACTGTTACTGTATCTGTACTATTACTGTACTATTACTGTATCTGTACTGTTACTGTATCTGTACTATTACTGTATCTGTACTGTTACTGTACTATTACTGTATCTGTACTGTTACTGTATCTGTACTATGACTATATCTGTACTGTTACTGTACTATTACTGTATCTGTACTGTTACTGTATCTGTACTATGACTATATCTGTACTATTACTGTATCTGTACTGTTACTGTATCTGTACTATTACTGTATCTGTACTGTTACTGTATCTGTACTGTTACTGTATCTGTACTATGACTGTATCTGTACTGTTACTGTACTATTACTGTATCTGTACTGTTACTGTATCTGTACTGTATCTGTACTGTATCTGTACTGTTACTGTATCTTTACTGTATATGTATCTGTACTGTTACTGTACTATTACTGTATCTGTACTGTTACTGTATCTGTACTATTACTGTATCTGTACTGTTACTGTATCTGTATCTGTACTATAACTGTATCTGTACTGTTACTGTATCTGTATCTGTACTATTACTGTATCTGTACTGTTACTGTATCTGTATCTGTACTATTACTGTAACTGTACTGTTACTGTATCTGTACTGTTACTGTATCTGTACTATTACTGTATCTGTACTGTTACTGTATCTGTATCTGTACTATAACTGTATCTGTACTGTTACTGTATCTGTACTATTACTGTATCTGTACTGTTACTGTATCTGTACTGTTACTGTATCTGTATCTGTACTATTACTGTATCTGTATCTGTACTGTTACTGTATCTGTACTGTATCTGTATCTGTACTATTACTGTATCTGTACTGTTACTGTATCTGTACTATTACTGTATCTGTACTGTTACTGTATCTGTACTGTTACTGTATCTGTATCTGTACTATTACTGTATCTGTACTGTTACTGTATCTGTTCTGCATCTGTACTATTACTGTATCTGTATCTGTACTGTTACTGTACTGTATCTGTACTGTTACTGTATCTGTACTTTTACTGTATCTGTATTGTTACTGTATCTGTACTATTACTGTATCTGTACTGTTACTGTATCTGTACTGTATCTGTACTGTTACTGTAGCTGTATCTGTACTATTACTGTATCTGTACTGTATCTGTACTGTATATGTATCTGTACTGTTACTGTATCTGTACTGTATCTGAATCTGTACTATTACTGTATCCGTACTGTTACTGTTACTGTATCTGTACTATTACTGTATCTGTACTGTTACTGTAGCTGTACTGTTACTGTATCTGTACTGTATCTGTACTGTTACTGTATCTGTACTATTACTGTATCTGTACTATTACTGTATCTGTACTGTATTTGTACTGTTTCTGTACTGTTTCTGTATCTGTACTGTTACTGTATCTGTACTGTTACTGTATCTGTACAATTACTGTATCTATACTGTTACTGTATCTGTATCTGTACTGTTACTGTATCTGTACTATTACTGTATCTGTACTGTTACTGTATCTGTACTGTATCTGTATCTGTACTATTACTGTATCTGTACTGTATCTGTACTATTACTGTATCTGTACTGTTACTGTATCTGTACTGTATCTGTATCTGTACTGTATTTGTACTGTTACTGTATCTGTACTATTACTGTATCTGTACTGTATCTGTATCTGTACTGTATCTGTACTGTTACTGTATCTGTACTGTACTGTTACTGTATCTGTACTATTACTGTATCTGTACTATTACTGTATCTGTACTGTTACTGTATCTGTACTGTTTCTGTACTGTATCTGTACTGTTACTGTATCTGTACAATTACTGTATCTATACTGTTACTGTATCTGTATCTGTACTGTTACTGTATCTGTACTGTATCTGTACTATTACTGTATCTGTACTGTTACTGTATCTGTACTGTATCTGTATCTGTACTGTATTTGTACTGTTACTGTATCTGTACTATTACTGTATCTGTACTGTTACTGTATCTGTACTGTATATGTATCTGTACTGTATATGTATCTGTACTGTTACTGTATCTGTACTGTATCTGAATCTGTACTATTACTGTATCTGTACTGTTACTGTATCTGTATCTGTACTGTTACTGTATCTGTACTGTTACTGTACTATTACTGTATCTGTACTGTTACTGTATCTGTATCTGTACTATTACTGTATCTGTACTGTTACTGTATCTGTACTATAACTGTATCTGTACTGTTACTGTATCTGTATCTGTACTATTACTGTATCTGTACTGTTACTGTATCTGTACTGTTACTGTAACTGTACTGTTACTGTATCTGTACTATAACTGTATCTGTACTATTACTGTATCTGTACTATTACTGTATCTGTACTGTTACTGTATCTGTACTGTATCTGTACTATAACTGTATCTGTACTGTTACTGTATCTGTACTGTATCTGTACTATTACTGTATCTGTACTGTTACTGTATCTGTACTGTTACTGTATCTGTACTGTTACTGTATCTGTATCTGTACTATTACTGTATCTGTACTGTTACTGTATCTGTACTGTATCTGTATCTGTACTGTATCTGTATCTGTACTATTACTGTATCTGTACTGTATCTGTACTATTACTGTATCTGTACTGTTACTGTATCTGTACTATTACTGTTACTGTATCTGTACTATTACTGTTGCTGTATCTGTACTATAACTGTATCTGTACTGTTACTGTATCTGTACTGTATCTGTACCGTTACTGTATCTGTACTATTACTGTATCTGTACTGTTACTGTATCTGTACTATTACTGTATCTGTACTGTTACTATATCTGTATCTGTACTATTACTGTATCTGTACTGTTACTGTATCTGTACTATTACTGTATCGTTACTGTATCTGTACTATTACTGTATCTGAACTGTTACTGTATCTGTACTATTACTGTATCTGTACTATTACTGTATCTGAACTGTTACTGTATCTGTACTATTACTGTATCTGTACTGTTACTGTATCTGTACTGTATCTGTACTGTTACTGTATCTGTACTTTTACTGTATCTGTACTGTTACTGTATCTGTACTGTTACTGTATCTGTACTCTTACTGTATCTTTATCTGTACTATTACTGTATCTGTACTGTTACTGTATCTGTACTGTATATGTATCTGTACTGTATATGTATCTGTACTGTTACTATTACTGTATCTGTACTGTTACTGTATCTGTACTATAACTGTATCTGTACTGTTACTGTATCTGTACTGTTACTGTATCTGTACTATTACTGTATCTGTACTGTTACTGTACTATTACTGTATCTGTACTGTTACTGTATCTGTATCTGTACTATTACTGTATCTGTACTGTTACTGTATCTGTACTATAACTGTATCTGTACTGTTACTGTATCTGTACTGTTACTGTATCTGTATCTGTACTATTACTGTATCTGTACTGTTACTGTATCTGTACTGTTACTGTATCTGTATCTGTACTATTACTGTATCTGTACTGTTACTGTATCTGTACTATAACTGTATCTGTACTGTTACTGTATCTGTACTGTTACTGTATCTGTATCTGTACTATTACTGTATCTGTACTGTTACTGTATCTGTACTGTTACTGTATCTGTATCTGTACTATAACTGTACTGTTACTGTATCTGTACTGTTACTGTATCTGTACTATTACTGTATCTGTACTATTACTGTATCTGTACTGTATCTGTACTATTACTGTATCTGTACTGTTACTGTATCTGTATCTGTACTATTACTGTATCTGTACTGTATCTGTACTATTACTGTATCTGTACTGTTACTGTATCTGTACTATAACTATCTGTACTGTTACTGTATCTGTATCTGTACTATTACTGTATCTGTACTGTTACTGTATCTGTACTGTTACTGTAACTGTACTGTTACTGTATTTGTACTATTACTGTATCTGTATCTGTACTATTACTGTATCTGTACTGTTACTGTATCTGTACTGTATCTGTACTATTACTGTATCTGTACTGTTACTGTATCTGTACTGTATCTGTACTATTACTGTATCTGTACTGTTACTGTATCTGTACTGTTACTGTATCTGTATCTGTACTGTTACTGTATCTGTACTGTTACTGTATCTGTACTATTACTGTATCTGTACTGTTACTGTATCTGTACTGTATCTGTATCTGTACTGTATCTGTATCTGTACTATTACTGTATCTGTACTGTATCTGTACTGTTACTGTATCTGTACTATTACTGTTACTGTATCTGTACTATTACTGTATCTGTACTGTTGCTGTATCTGTACTATAACTGTATCTGTACTGTTACTGTATCTGTACTGTATCTGTACCGTTACTGTATCTGTATCTGTACTATTACTGTATCTGTACTGTTACTGTATCTGTACTGTTACTGTACTATTACTGTATCTGTACTGTTACTGTATCTGTATCTGTACTATTACTGTATCTGTACTGTTACTGTATCTGTACTATTACTGTATCTGTACTGTATCTGTACTGTTACTGTATCTGTACTATTACTGTATCTGAACTGTTACTGTATCTGTACTATTACTGTATCTGTACTATTACTGTATCTGAACTGTTACTGTATCTGTACTATTACTGTATCTGTACTGTTACTGTATCTGTACTGTATCTGTACTGTTACTGTATCTGTACTCTTACTGTATCTGTACTCTTACTGTATCTTTATCTGTACTATTACTGTATCTGTACTGTTACTGTATCTGTACTGTATATGTATCTGTACTGTATATGTATCTGTACTGTTACTATTACTGTATCTGTACTGTTACTGTATCTGTACTATAACTGTATCTGTACTGTTACTGTATCTGTACTGTTACTGTATCTGTACTATTACTGTATCTGTACTGTTACTGTACTATTACTGTATCTGTACTGTTACTGTATCTGTATCTGTACTATTACTGTATCTGTACTGTTACTGTATCTGTACTATAACTGTATCTGTACTGTTACTGTATCTGTACTGTTACTGTATCTGTATCTGTACTATTACTGTATCTGTACTGTATCTGTACTGTTACTGTATCTGTATCTGTACTATAACTGTATCTGTACTGTTACTGTATCTGTACTATTACTGTATCTGTACTATTACTGTATCTGTACTGTATCTGTACTATTACTGTATCTGTACTGTTACTGTATCTGTATCTGTACTATTACTGTATCTGTACTGTATCTGTACTATTACTGTATCTGTACTGTTACTGTATCTGTATCTGTACTATTACTGTATCTGTACTGTTACTGTATCTGTACTATTACTGTATCTGTACTGTATCTGTACTGTATCTGTACTGTTACTGTATCTGTACTGTATCTGTACTGTTACTGTATCTGTACTTTTACTGTATCTGTACTGTTACTGTATCTGTACTGTTACTGTATCTGGGTTTTATCCAGTGCACTTGGATATTATTAGATAAATTGCTGTCACGGTTGTCCTGATAGAGCAGCGGATTCCTCGACTTTAAAGGGGGACAAAGAAAAGCCGCTGTTTTCTGACTATTTAAAAACATCAACTAATTTGTAATTAAAACATTAATTTAATGTAGGTAAACATCAATAACACATAACCATTGCATTTTCACAACATATAAAATACTCATCCACTGCAATTTATCAGATATCATAAATAAAACATAATAGTATACATCTACTTCTTAAATCACTTGTAAGTTATTTCTAGAATAACTATTTATTCAATCCTGGGGGGCCACTCCCCAGAAAGTCAATATTACACCCCCCCCCCCCCCCCCACAGAGAAGGACAGGTGTTAGATGCAGTCTGATAATAGCTCACACAATGTGAAATCAGGTTGAAAAAGCAATGGTAAAATCTTTTAGTTCCTTAGCCACTTATACTTCAATAAATTCTAGGCTCTTGATGCCCATAATCCACTGATGTAGTTCAAAGTGCAAATAAGTTTAAAACAGACCTTTCTTGGATACAAAGCAATATTCCAGCTAATTGCCAACCGCTGGTAACCAACCTCCCAATTCCTCCTTTAGTGTGAAATGAAAATCACTCCTCCTGCGGCTCCTTGTTAATCAGTCCCCTAGAAGTGAGCAGGATATTCTTACCTGCAGGTTCTTTTATAGCAATACTCTGGCTAGAGATTTTCTCTAATATTTAATGCTTGCAGACTCTTGCGGCAATATCCACTCACCTTTGTAAATAAGGACCGTGCAATGTTACCAATAAAACTCTTTAAATTCAGCTGTGGGGGTAGTGAGGTGGTAATAAGTCCATCCAGAAAAAAATCTTTTAAAACCGCAAATAAAGCATAAAACCTCTTACGCGTTTCTCCACTGCAAAAATGTGGTTTCCTCAGAGAGGATTCCCGGACTTTGCAGGATGACTGAGCTCTCTCACAGACGCAGAGTCTAACAAGTAGGTGGTATTCACCAGGGACTCCCGCAAGGGAGTATGGGCTTAGCGGCACTCATCATCATCATTTATATAGCGTCAGCAAATTCCGTAGCGCTTTACGATTGGGAACAAGCATTAATAAGACAATACTGGGTAATACATACAGACAGAGAGGTAAGAGAACCCTGCTCACAGCTTACAATCTATAGGACAATGGGAGTTAGAAACACAAGGGCACCTGCTACATCATATTGCACAATGGACCAGCTAGAATGCAAAGGTAAAAGTACTGAGTGGGCTGTGTGTGTACAAATGTTGGTCAGAAGGTTGTTATCTTGTGTTAGCTGTGTAGAGGGTGGTAATATGGGAGATTAAAATGGTGATTGAGGAATATCATAACCTTGTCTGAAGAGGTGGGTTTTCAGTGAACGCTTGAAGGTTTGAAGACTAGAGGAAAGTCTTACTGTGCGAGGGAGGGAATTCCACAAAGTGGGTGCAGCCCAAAAAAAGTCCTGTAACCGAGAATGGGAGGATGTGATGAGAGTAGAAGAGAGGCGCAGATCTTGTGCAGAACGGAGGTGTCGATATTTTGAGACAAGTGTGGAAATGTATGTCGGTGTAATTTTGTTGACGGCCTTGTATGTTAGTAGATGAATTTTATATTGGATTTGTTGAAATACAGGCAGCCAATGTAGAGACTGACAGAGTGGCTCAGCAGAGGAAGAACGGTTTGCAAGGAAAATCAGTCTAGCTGCTGCGTGCATAATAGATTGTAGGGGTTGAAATCTGACTTTGGGAAGACCAGTAAGGAGACAATTGCAATAGTCAATGCGGGAGATGATGAGTGCATGAATTAAGGTTTTTGCGGTGTCTTGTGTGAGATATGTGCGTATTCTGGAAATGTTCTTTTGATGTATGTAACATGATTTAGATATGGAGTTGATGTGGGGAATAAACGACAGTTGTGAGTCAAGGATAACACCTAGGCGGCGAGTTTGTGGGGTGCGATTTAAGGTCATGTTATCAACAGAAATAGAAATGTCAGGCAGGAAGCTTCTGTTTTTGGGTGGGAATATTATTAATCCAGTTTTTGAAAGATTGAGTTTGAGTTGGCAAGAAGACATCCAAGATGAAATGGCAGAAAGACTGTCAGTAATGCGAGACAACACAGATGGTGAAAGATCAGGAGAGGATAGATAGATCTGTGTACCATCCGCATAGAGATGATACTGAAATCCAAAGGAGCTTATTAGTTTTCCAAGAGAAGTGGTTTAGATAGAGAATAGCAGAGGACCAAGGACTGAGCCTTGTGGTACTCCAACTGATAAAGGAAGCGGAGCAGAGGTGGATCCAGAGAAATTAACACTGAAAGAGTGATTGAATAGGTAGGATGTGAACCAGGATAGGATAGTGCCTTCAAGACCTAGAGATTGTAGCGTTTGTTTGAGGAAAGAGTGGTCAACAGTGTCAAATGCAGCAGAGAGATCCAGGAGAATTGGAAGAGAGTAATGGTTTTTGCTTTGATCAAATCATTGACAACCTTGGTCAGCGCAGTCTCTGTGGAGTGTTGAGAGTGAAACCCTGACTGAAGAGGATCCAATAGGTTGTTTGCTATAAGAAAGTGTGTGAGGCGAATTCTCTCGAGAAGCTTGGAGGGGCATGGGAGCTGTGAGATGGGGCAGTAATTTGCAAGAGAGTTTGGGTCAGAATTTTTTTTTTTTTTAAATGGGAGTAATCACTGCGTGCTTGAATAATGATGGAAAAATACCAGTAGAAAGAGAGAGAGACTACAGATTTTAGTCAGAGGGGGGAATTAGCACAGGAGACAGGGACCTACCAATTTGTGAGTGAATGGGATCAAGAAGACAGGAGGTAGAGTAGGAAGATGAGAAGAGAATAGAAACTTCCTCTTCATTTGTGGGATGAAATGAGAGAGTGTTAGAGGGTGCTACAAAGGAATTGAGCTGATTGCTTGTCGAGGGAGATGATACCATTTCAAATCTGATCTTATCAATTTTGTCCTTGAAATAGGAAGCAAGATCCTGGGCACTGATGGTAGTTGGAGGATTTGGGGTGGGAGGATTCAGAAGAGATTTAAATGTGTTAAAGAGGCATTTGGGGTTAGAAGCCTGAGCATACATGAGAGATTGGAAGTAGGTTTGTTTAGCAGTGTCCAGAGCATTTCTATAGGAGTGGTAGATATCAGTATATGTGATGAAATCATTAGAGGTACAAGATTTAAGAGAAAGTTTTTGTAGAGTTCGTGTTACTGTAGTGTGCCACGGTTGACAACAAAGTCTACCCGAAGTATGTAGTGTTGCTGGAGCCACTTGATCCAGGGCAGCTGCTAGGGTTTGGTGAAAATAGGGTACTGCCCGATCAGGGAGGAGAATGTAGAAATTGGGGAGAGAAGGTATCGGGGAGAGGTGGAAAACTGTTGAAGATCAGTAGAGTTGATATTCCTGCTGTTGTGAGGAGGCTTTGAAGAGTTTGACACTAGGGAGGGTTAAGAACTGGGGGTGAGCGAGTAGCTAATAAGGGGATGATTCGAGAGGGGGAAAGGAGTGTTAAGGAAATCAGAAACTGAGCATAGTCTAGAGAAAACAAGATCAAGATAGTGGCCATCCTGATGACCAGCGGATTCAATCCATTGGGAGAGGTCAAGTGAGGAGGTTAGAGAGAGTAGCCTCTCTGGCTCCGTCCTGTCCTGGTTCACCTCTTACCTTGCTGACCGTTCCTTCTCTGTCACCACCTCTGGATCTCTCTCCCCCCCCACCTCCCTTCCAGTAGGGGTCCCCCAAGGCTCTGTTCTCGGACCCCTACTATTCTCTCTTTACACCTCTTCCCTGGGAAACTCATCAGCTCCTTTGGTCTCAAGTACCACCTTTATGCGGATGACACCCAACTCTACCTTTCCTCTCCTGATCTCTCTCCCTCCCTCCTCTCCAGGGTGTCCGCCTGCCTCTCTGCCATCTCCTCTTGGATGTCCTCTAAATTTCTCAAACTTAATCTTGCGAAAACGGAACTTATTGTCTTTCCTCCCGCTCATTCCCCCTGCCCTTCCGACCTCTCTATCACTGTACTCAACTCCTCTCTTTCCCCTGTTCCACAACTTCGCTGCCTCGGTGTCATCCTCGACTCCTCTCTCTCCTTTGCCCCTCACATTCTCTCTCTTGCTAAATCTTGCTGCTTCCAGCTGCGCAACATCGCACGCATTCGGCCCTTCCTCTCCCAAGATGCCACTAAAGCTCTTGTCCACTCTCTTATTATCTCCCGCTTAGACTGCTGCAACCTCCTCCTTACTGGCCTCCCCCGTTCTCACCTCACTCTCCTTCGCTCCGTACTCAATGCTGCCGCTCGGCTCATTTTCCTCTCTCGCCGCTCCTCCTCTGTCTCCCCCCTCTACCAATCCCTTCACTGGCTCCCCTTCCCCTACAGAATCGTATTCAAGCTCCTTACAGTTACCTTCAAGGCCCTCTCCAACTCCACTGCTCCCTACATCTCCAGCCTCATCTCCATTCATGCTCCATCCTGCCCTCTGCGTTCGGCCAATGACCGACGCCTCTCTTCCCCCCTGGACTTCTCCCGTGCTGCCCCCCTCCACTGGAACCAGCTCCCCCGCTCCATCAGAACTTCACCCAACTTGTCCAGCTTCAAACGGGCCTTAAAAATCCACCTCTTCCTTATAGCCTTCCAGTCCCCCACTTAACTGCCCTCCTTCCAGTCTCCTACCTACCTCCCTCCTCGTCGCTCTCCTCTCCCCTCTCTCCATCCTTGCCTCCGCTCTCCCCCTTTCCTCCTCCTACCGTTGCATCTCTGTCCGTACTACCCTCCCCTTAGATTGTACGCTCCTTCGAGCAGGGCCTCCTCTCCTCCTGTTCTCCACCACCTTAACTCTGCTTTCCGGCTCCTTGTCTCTTCCGTGAGGCCCTTCTACCCCTCTCTCTACCCCCGGGGCCTCTCACCTTTCATCTAGCTGTACTTTGAGCTTCCGAGTTACTGTGCTTTTTGTTAACTGTTCCGTGCTGTCTCACCCTGTACCGTGTTTCTGTCTGTCCGTGTACGGCGCTACAGATACCTAGTGGCGCCCTATAAATAAATACTACTAATAATAATAGTTTGGAAGCAACATTGGAACCTGGATTAGAAATAGGGATGTTGAAATCACCCATGATGATGGTGGGGATATCAGTAGATAAGAAGTGAGGGAGCCATGCAGAGAAGTGTTCAAGAAATTGTTGGTGTGGTCCAGGGGGGCAATAGATGACAGCAACACGCATAGAGAACGGGTTAAAAATTCTAACAGCATGTACTTCAAAAGATGTGAATGTGAGTGATGGGACATTTGGTAGAACTGTGAACGTGCACTGTGGGGAGAGAAGTAGTCCAACCCCCCTCCTTGTCTGCCTCCCGGTCTGGGGGTGTGGGTGAAATGGAGACCATGTGAAAGGGCTGCAGGTGAGGCAGTGTCTGATTGCGGGAGCCATGTTTCTGTTATTGCTAGTAGGTTGAGTTTGTTTGAGAGAGATTGTAAAATAACAGGCATGGTGTATGATGTTACAACCCCTTAACCATACCTGAACTGCCATGTTATCAGGAAGTATCAGTGAGGTATCTATAACATATCCTTGGAAAAGTACTTCAGGGGTTAAATTCCACCTCCACAGGGAACACTCAGATGTTAAGTGAGTTAAGATATCATTGTTATTTCTGTTTACTCCCCATTGTCCACTAGTGAGCTCTACAGCCAGCCAGGAGCCAGACCCAGTAGGGGTCACCTGATTGAAGACATCTGGGAAGGTAGGGGAGAGGGCTGGATAGTGTAAGCAGCCCACCAATCAAGACCTTTTGCAACTTCACTGGTCAGGCAGATCCCAAAGGGGGATTAGGAGGTGATAAAAGAGGCTATCCGGGAAGCTGAACTTCTGTGATTAACTTTTGGCCAAGAGGTGATGTTCTGCCAGAGAGTTGCTGTGAATCATATCTCACTGGATTTATCTGAACTGATTTCCTCACTTGTTGGACCTGCTACTGTTAAGGGGACTGTGCTGTCCCTATCCCCCTGGATTTATTTGAACTGATTTCCTCACTTGTTGGACCTGCAGTTGTTACTGGGCCGTGCTGTATTTAATCCTGTTCTGCAGAATAAATCATCCTTTTATTTTTCGTCTAATACCGTGTCTGAGTAATTTGGGAACCACGTATCTTCACAGAGATCGTGTACGGAGGTAAGTTTGTTACAAACAGAGCGTGCATTCCAAAGGGCACATTTAAAGGACTTTGGAAGAGAGGGGAGACAGGTGATGCGTTTGAGGTTTGCTGGATTTATGTAGTGTTCAGATATATGCGTGTGGGAGAATTGAGGGGGACCTGGATTAGGTGATATATCACCAGCTAATAGAGGCAGTGAGGAAGAAAGGTAGGAAAGATGATTGTAAGATATGTGTCTTTTTAATTTCTGGCAGCAGGGTGAGGCTGTTAAAGTTATTAGATTTTTATTAGGAAAAGAGTTTTCTAGAGGTGGGTGAAGTAATGAAGGGGCAATGTGGACAGAGGTGTGTGTTGCAGGAGGGGTGAGGGATGATATAGTCCTAAAGATAATGCCATGAAAAGAGAGAAAGAAAAATATTTTGGCAAGCATTGAGATTTAAGTCAAATAGCAAAAATGAAGGAATTAAAGGAATTACCTAATTGCAATGTTGCAAAGCTAGACTGCAGCAAATGTAGTGTATTCCTGGATGTCTGGATAGTATAAAGTAATGATGTGGGAGCCATGTGGGGGAGCGGGTGAAAGTGTTGAATGGAGAGTAATAAAGAGCAGGTGATTGAGTAGCTGAGTTTTTGCAGAGTCATGAGAGAGGAGAGTGGTTGAAAGACAGTATAATTTCTTCCTACTTGTGATGGCAGACAAAGCTTAACGTTGAATTGAAAGTACAGTGCTGAGGTAGGGGACTGAAATAACTGTAGCATGGGTAGGGAGTGACTGAGCAAGTGGTACAGCAGTCTGATTAAACAGAGTGGATTTTGCAGTGAAAACAAACCTTCATAAGAGAAGAAAATAAGATCAGAGTCCAAAACAGTCCTCATGTTGCATGTAGCTTGTAGCCAGGGAGAGTTAAAAACATCAGAGGTAGAATATGGAGTTTCAGGTGAATACTGACTGTTGTCCTTGTGTAGCTGTGGTAAAAGGCAGAATGTCCTTTTCCTGTTATAATTCGGAGTTATACCGGAGTTAGTTATTTAAATGGATTACACTTGTAACTAACACACTTAGAACTAAACACACTAACTATGCAGCCATCACTTCAGTGATCTTGTTTCCATGTAGATATCCATTTTGAAAGTCTGTATATATAACTGTATACCTTGCCTGTAGGAGTTAATCTCCTTACCTGATTAGTTGCAGCACCTATCTCACAGTTTCATGAACCTGCCTCAATCTGTGTTCTGTGCAGTTCATCATTTATACCTGGCTGCTGCTTGTCTCCTGTTTATCCCTGTTCCAGTTATGCTTTTCTGCTGTTTGATCTCCCCTTGTGCTCTGCCTGATTACTGGACCCTGCTTGTTTACCTGTTGCCCTGACCTCTGTCTGAATACCAGATAATGCTAGCCTGGTTGTGACCCTGACCTATGTCTGGCCACTGAATTCAGCTAGTCTGTCTGCTTCCCTGGACTGCCTCGTGCTTCTGGCAATCTGGAATCCTGACCCCTGTCTCATTTGTCTGGAGCCTCGTACCTCCTGGCAATTGGGTAACTCAATATACTTGTTTTTGCATTTAAACTGTATTTGTCACTGCTTGGAACCTGTTGCTTCTGTGGACTATTCCTGACATCCATCACACCTGTTCATAATTGTATTTGTATTGTATTGGAGTATACCTGTTTATTCTGCTACCTGGAATCTGCATATTCCACAAACTGAATCTTTGTTCACATATTTTGCTAAATAAAGAAACTTGGGGCTAGATTTACTAAGCTGCGGGTTTGAAAAAGTGGGGATGTTGCCTATAGCAACCAATCAGATTCTAGCTGTCATTTTGTAGAAAGTACTAAATAAATGAAAGCTATAATCTGATTGGTTGCAATAGGCAACATCCCCACTTTTTCAAACCCGCAGCTTAGTAAATATACCCCTTGGTTTTTCTACTACTATTGCTGTGTCCTGAATTCATTAGGAATCAACACATACTTGTACATTATATATAAGTTGTGCTGAGCCATCGATGAACCAGACTATGGACTTCTCTTCTATTGTCAGTTTTGCCAATGGTTTAGCCTCTGTCACTGGGTTGCTCCCTATCTGGACAGGTGGTTGTTCAAGTTTGTCTGATTGAAATGTGACCAAACCAGCAGCCGTGGTCTGATATCAGCAGGCTCCTGAGATGTGACCAAACCAGCAGCTGTGGTCTGATATCAGCAGGCTCTTGTGATGTGACCAAACCAGCAGCTGTGGTCTGATATCAGCAGGCTCTTGTGATGTGACCAAACCAGCTAGCTGTGGTCTGATATCAGCAGGCTCTTGTGATGTGACCAAACCAGCAGCTGTGGTCTGATATCAGCAGGCTCTTGTGATGTGACCAAACCAGCTAGCTGTGGTCTGATATCAGAAGGCTCTTGTGATGTGACCAAACCAGCAGCTGTGGTCTGATATCAGCAGGCTCCTGAGATGTGACCAAACCAGCAGCTGTGGTCTGATATCAGCAGGCTCTTGAGATGTGACCAAACCAGCAGCTGTGGTCCGATATCAGCAGGCTCTTGAGATGTGACCAAACCAGCTAGCTGTGGTCTGATATCAGCAGGCTCTTGTGATGTGACCCAACCAGCAGCTGTGGTCTGATATCAGCAGGCTCTTGTGATGTGACCCAACCAGCAGCTGTGGTCTGATATCAGCAGGCTCTTGTGATGTGACCAAACCAGCAGCCGTGGTCTGATATCAGCAGGCTCTTGTGATGTGACCAAACCAGCTAGCTGTGGTCTGATATCAGCAGGCTCTTGAGATGTGACCAAACCAGCAGCTGTGGTCTGATATCAGCAGGCTCTTGTGATGTGACCAAACCAGCAGCTGTGGTCTGATATCAGCAGGCTCTTGTGATGTGACCAAACCAGCGAGCTGTGGTCTGATATCAGCAGGCTCTTGTGATGTGACCAAACCAGCAGCTGTGATCTGATATCAGCAGGCTCTTGTGATGTGACCAAACCAGCTAGCTGTGGTCTGATATCAGCAGGCTCTTGTGATGTGACCAAACCAGCAGCTGTGGTCTGATATCAGCAGGCTCCTGAGATGTGACCAAACCAGCTAGCCGTGGTCTGATATCAGCAGGCTCTTGTGATGTGACCAAACCAGCAGCTGTGATCTGATATCAGCAGGCTCTTGTGATGTGACCAAACCAGCAGCTGTGGTCTGATATCAGCAGGCTCTTGTGATGTGACCAAACCAGCAGCTGTGGTCTGATATCAGCAGGCTCTTGTGATGTGACCAAACCAGCAGCTGTGGTCTGATATCAGCAGGCTCTTGTGATGTGACCAAACCAGCTAGCTGTGGTCTGATATCAGCAGGCTCTTGTGATGTGACCAAACCAGCAGCTGTGGTCTGATATCAGCAGGCTCTTGTGATGTGACCAAACCAGCAGCTGTGGTCTGATATCAGCAGGCTCTTGTGATGTGACCAAACCAGCTAGCTGTGGTCTGATATCAGCAGGCTCTTGTGATGTGACCAAACCAGCAGCTGTGGTCTGATATCAGCAGGCTCTTGTGATGTGACCAAACCAGCAGCTGTGGTCTGATATCAGCAGGCTCTTGTGATGTGACCAAACCAGCTAGCTGTGGTCTGATATCAGCAGGCTCTTGTGATGTGACCAAACCAGCAGCTGTGGTCTGATATCAGCAGGCTCTTGTGATGTGACCAAACCAGCTAGCTGTGGTCTGATATCAGCAGGCTCTTGAGATGTGACCAAACCAGCAGCTGTGGTCTGATATCAGCAGGCTCTTGTGATGTGACCAAACCAGCAGCTGTGGTCTGATATCAGCAGGCTCTTGTGATGTGACCAAACCAGCTAGCTGTGGTCTGATATCAGCAGGCTCTTGTGATGTGACCAAACCAGCAGCTGTGGTCTGATATCAGCAGGCTCTTGTGATGTGACCCAACCAGCAGCTGTGGTCTGATATCAGCAGGCTCTTGTGATGTGACCAAACCAGCAGCCGTGGTCTGATATCAGCAGGCTCTTGTGATGTGACCAAACCAGCAGCCGTGGTCTGATATCAGCAGGCTCTTGTGATGTGACCAAACCAGCAGCTGTGGTCTGATATCAGCAGGCTCTTGTGATGTGACCAAACCAGCAGCTGTGGTCTGATATCAGCAGGCTCTTGTGATGTGACCAAACCAGCAGCTGTGGTCTGATATCAGCAGGCTCTTGTGATGTGACCAAACCAGCTAGCTGTGGTCTGATATCAGCAGGCTCTTGTGATGTGACCCAACCAGCAACTGTGGTCTGATATCAGCAGGCTCTTGTGATGTGACCAAACCAGCAGCTGTGGTCTGATATCAGCAGGCTCTTGTGATGTGACCAAACCAGCAGCTGTGGTCTGATATCAGCAGGCTCTTGTGATGTGACCAAACCAGCAGCTGTGGTCTGATATCAGCAGGCTCTTGTGATGTGACCAAACCAGCTAGCTGTGGTCTGATATCAGAAGGCTCTTGTGATGTGACCCAACCAGCAGCTGTGGTCTGATATCAGCAGGCTCTTGTGATGTGACCCAACCAGCTAGCTGTAACAGTACAGATACAGTAATAGTACAGATACAGTAACAGTACAGGTACAGATACAGTAACAGTACAGGTACAGATACAGTAACAGTACAGATACAGTAATAGTACAGTAACAGTACAGATACAGTAACAGTACAGATACAGTAATAGTACAGTAACAGTACAGATACAGACACAGTACAGATACAGTAATAGTACAGATACAGACACAGTACAGATACAGTAATAGTACAGATACAGTAATAGTACAGATACAGTAATAGTACAGTAACAGTACAGATACAGACACAGTACAGATACAGTAATAGTACAGATACAGTACAGATACAGTAATAGTACAGATACAGTAACAGTACAGATACAGATATAGTACAGTTACAGTAATAGTACAGTTACAGTAATAGTACAGATACAGATACAGTAATAGTACAGATACAGTAATAGTACAGTAATAGTACAGATACAGTACAGATACAGTAATAGTACAGATACAGTAATAGTACAGTAACAGTACAGATACAGTAACAGTACAGATACAGTAATAGTACAGATACAGTAATAGTACAGATACAGTAATAGTACAGTAACAGTACAGATACAGTAATAGTACAGTTACAGTAATAGTACAGTTACAGTAATAGTACAGTTACAGTACAGATACAGTAATAGTACAGATACAGATACAGTAATAGTACAGATACAGTAATAGTACAGTAACAGTACAGATACAGTAATAGTACAGATACAGTACAGATACAGTAATAGTACAGTAACAGTACAGATACAGTAATAGTACAGATACAGTAACAGTACAGATACAGTAATAGTACAGATACAATACAGATACAGTATTAGTACAGATACAGTAACAGTACAGATACAGTACAGATACAGTACAGATACAGTAATAGTACAGATACAGTAACAGTACAGATACAGTAACAGTACAGATACAGTACAGTAATAGTACAGATACAGTAACAGTACAGATACAGTAACAGTACAGATACAGTAACAGTACAGATACAGATACAGTAACAGATACAGTAATAGTACAGATACAGTAACAGTACAGATACAGTAACAGTACAGATACAGTAACAGCACAGATAAAGTAATAGTACAGATACAGTAACAGTACAGATACATACAGTACAGATACAGTAACAGCAAAGATACAGTAATAGTACAGATACAGTAACAGTACAGATACAGTAACAGTACAGATACAGTACAGATACAGTAACAGCACAGATACAGTAACAGTACAGATACAGTAACAGTACAGATACAGTACAGATACAATAACAGCACAGATACAGTAATAGTACAGATACAGTAACAGATACATACAGTACAGATACAGTAACAGTACAGATACAGATACAGTACAGATACAGTAATAGTACAGATACAGTAACAGCACAGATACAGTAATAGTACAGATACAGAAACAGTACAGATACAGAAACAGTACAGATACAGTAATAGTACAGATACAGTAACAGTACAGATACAGTAATAGTACAGTAACAGTACAGATACAGTAATAGTACAGATACAGATACACTACAGATACAATAACAGCACAGATACAGTAACAGATACAGATACAGTAATAGTACAGATACAGTAACAGTACAGATACAGTAATAGTACAGATACAGTAACAGTACAGATACAGTAACAGTACAGATACAGTAACAGTACAGATACAGTAATAGTACAGATACAGTAACAGTACAGATACAGTAATAGTACAGATACAGTAATAGTACAGTAACAGTACAGATACACTACAGATACAATAACAGCACAGATACAGTAATAGTACAGATACAGTAACAGCACAGATACAGTAATAGTACAGATACAGAAACAGTACAGATACAGTAATAGTACAGATACAGTAATAGTACAGATACAGTAACAGCACAGATACAGTAATAGTACAGATACAGAAACAGTACAGATACAGTAATAGTACAGATACAGTAACAGTACAGATACAGTAATAGTACAGATACAGTAACAGTACAGATACAGTAATAGTACAGATACAGTAACAGTACAGATACAGTAATAGTACAGACACAGTAACAGTACAGATACAGTAATAGTACAGATACAGATACACTACAGATACAATAACAGCACAGATACAGTAACAGATACAGATACAGTAATAGTACAGATACAGTAATAGTACAGATACAGTAACAGTACAGATACAGTAATAGTACAGATACAGTAACAGTACAGATACAGTACAGATACAGTAATAGTACAGATACAGTAACAGTACAGATACAGTACAGATACAGTACAGATACAGTAATAGTACAGATACAGTACAGATACAGTAACAGTACAGATACAGTAATAGTACAGATACAGTAACAGTACAGATACAGTAACAGTACAGATACAGTAATAGTACAGATACAGTAACAGTACAGATACAGTAATAGTACAGATACAGTAACAGTACAGATACAGTAACAGTACAGATACAGTAATAGTACAGATACAGTAACAGTACAGATACAGTAACAGTACAGATACAGTAATAATATTGTAGGATGACATGTAACATATATCTGTAACTACCATCATGTGACTGTCTGGTAGGAGACCTGTATAACACAGAGAGCTGTGGTAATAACCATATAACAGACCACCCACAGGACACCAGCTGATCACACAGAGAGGTCCTGAGCTCTGAGCACAGTTATCATACAGTTACCTCCATACTGCAGACATCATTCATCTACAGTATTATATCCCCTGTCACCCGGATGATGCCATCTGACTTCCGGTATGTGCGGGTCACCCGACTTCCGGTCTGTGCGCTCCATCTGACTTCCTGAGTATGCGTTTCACGCTCTCTTCTACGCGTTCCAAAGGCCGGAAGTGTTGTCTATACTGACGTTTCCGGGTGTCCTATGAGGTGGAGGAGTCTGAGCGGAGACATCATTGTGTCTGGCGGCCGGTAATAAAATTATTATTATTATTATACAAGTATGGTGTATACTAGTTGTTGTTATTATACAGATGGAGCAGTCTCTGGTGTCCTGTTATTACAGTACAGGTGGAGCAGTCTCTGGTGTCCTGTTATTATAGTACAGGTGGAGCAGTCTCTGGTGTCCTGTTATTATAGTACAGGTGGAGCAGGCTCTGGTGTCCTGTTATTATAGTACAGGTGGAGCAGTCTCTGGTGTCCTGTTATTATAGTACAGGTGGAGCAGTCTCTGGTGTCCTGTTATTATAGTACAGGTGGAGCAGTCTCTGGTGTCCTGTTATTATAGTACAGGTGGAGCAGTCTCTGGTGTCCTGTTATTATAGTACAGGTGGAGCAGACTCTGGTGTCCTGTTATTATAGTACAGGTGGGGCAGTCTCTGGTGTCCTGTTATTATAGTACAGGTGGAGCAGGCTCTGGTGTCCTGTTATTATAGTACAGGTGGAGCAGTCTCTGGTGTCCTGTTATTATAGTACAGGTGGAGCAGTCTCTGGTGTCCTGTTATTATAGTACAGGTGGAGCAGACTCTGGTGTCCTGTTATTACAGTACAGGTGGAGCAGTCTCTGGTGTCCTGTTATTATAGTACAGGTGGAGCAGTCTCTGGTGTCCTGTTATTATAGTACAGGTGGAGCAGGCTCTGGTGTCCTGTTATTATAGTACAGGTGGAGCAGTCTCTGGTGTCCTGTTATTATAGTACAGGTGGAGCAGTCTCTGGTGTCCTGTTATTATAGTACAGGTGGAGCAGTCTCTGGTGTCCTGTTATTATAGTACAGGTGGAGCAGTCTCTGGTGTCCTGTTATTATAGTACAGGTGGAGCAGACTCTGGTGTCCTGTTATTATAGTACAGGTGGGGCAGTCTCTGGTGTCCTGTTATTATAGTACAGGTGGAGCAGTCTCTGGTGTCCTGTTATTATAGTACAGGTGGAGCAGACTCTGGTGTCCTGTTATTATAGTACAGGTGGAGCAGTCTCTGGTGTCCTGTTATTATAGTACAGGTGGAGCAGTCTCTGGTGTCCTGTTATTATAGTACAGGTGGAGCAGTCTCTGGTGTCCTGTTATTATAGTACAGGTGGGGCAGACTCTGGTGTCCTGTTATTATAGTACAGGTGGAGCAGTCTCTGGTGTCCTGTTATTATAGTACAGGTGGAGCAGACTCTGGTGTCCTGTTATTATAGTACAGGTGGAGCAGTCTCTGGTGTCCTGTTATTATAGTACAGGTGGAGCAGTCTCTGGTGTCCTGTTATTATAGTACAGGTGGAGCAGACTCTGGTGCCCTGGTATTATAGTACAGGTGGAGCAGTCTCTGGTGTCCTGTTATTATAGTACAGGTGGAGCAGTCTCTGGTGTCCTGTTATTATAGTACAGGTGGAGCAGTCTCTGGTGTCCTGTTATTATAGTACAGGTGGAGCAGTCTCTGGTGTCCTGTTATTATAGTACAGGTGGAGCAGACTCTGGTGTCCTGTTATTATAGTACAGGTGGAGCAGTCTCTGGTGTCCTGTTATTATAGTACAGGTGGAGCAGTCTCTGGTGTCCTGTTATTATAGTACAGGTGGAGCAGGCTCTGGTGTCCTGTTATTATAGTACAGGTGGAGCAGGCTCTGGTGTCCTGGTATTATAGTACAGGTGGGGCAGACTCTGGTGTCCTGTTATTATAGTACAGGTGGAGCAGTCTCTGGTGTCCTGTTATTATAGTACAGGTGGAGCAGACTCTGGTGTCCTGTTATTATAGTACAGGTGGAGCAGTCTCTGGTGTCCTGTTATTATAGTACAGGTGGAGCAGTCTCTGGTGTCCTGTTATTATAGTACAGGTGGAGCAGTCTCTGGTGTCCTGTTATTATAGTACAGGTGGAGCAGTCTCTGGTGTCCTGTTATTATAGTACAGGTGGAGCAGACTCTGGTGTCCTGTTATTATAGTACAGGTGGAGCAGTCTCTGGTGTCCTGTTATTATAGTACAGGTGGAGCAGACTGGTGTCCTGTTATTATAGTACAGGTGGAGCAGTCTCTGGTGTCCTGTTATTATAGTACAGGTGGAGCAGGCTCTGGTGTCCTGTTATTATAGTACAGGTGGAGCAGTCTCTGGTGTCCTGTTATTATAGTACAGGTGGGGCAGTCTCTGGTGTCCTGTTATTATAGTACAGGTGGAGCAGACTGTGGTGTCCTGTTATTATAGTACAGGTGGAGCAGACTCTGGTGTCCTGTTATTATAGTACAGGTGGAGCAGTCTCTGGTGTCCTGTTATTATAGTACAGGTGGAGCAGTCTCTGGTGTCCTGTTATTATAGTACAGGTGGAGCAGTCTCTGGTGTCCTGTTATTATAGTACAGGTGGAGCAGTCTCTGGTGTCCTGTTATTATAGTACAGGTGGGGCAGTCTCTGGTGTCCTGTTATTATAGTACAGGTGGAGCAGACTGTGGTGTCCTGTTATTATAGTACAGGTGGAGCAGACTCTGGTGTCCTGTTATTATAGTACAGGTGGAGCAGTCTCTGGTGTCCTGTTATTATAGTACAGGTGGGGCAGTCTCTGGTGTCCTGTTATTATAGTACAGGTGGAGCAGACTGTGGTGTCCTGTTATTATAGTACAGGTGGAGCAGTCTCTGGTGTCCTGTTATTATAGTACAGGAGGAGCAGGCTCTGGTGTCCTGTTATTATAGTACAGGTGGAGCAGTCTCTGGTGCCCTGTTATTATAGTACAGGTGGAGCAGTCTGTGGTGTCCTGTTATTATAGTACAGGTAGAGCAGTCTCTGGTGTCCTGTTATTATAGTACAGGTGTAGCAGACTCTGGTGTCCTGTTATTATAGTACAGGTGGAGCAGTCTCTGGTGTCCTGTTATTATAGTACAGGTGGAGCAGTCTCTGGTGTCCTGTTATTATAGTACAGGTGGAGCAGTCTCTGGTGTCCTGTTATTATAGTACAGATGGAGCAGTCTCTGGTGTCCTGTTATTATAGTACAGGTGGAGCAGTCTCTGGTGTCATGTTATTATAGTACAGGTGGAGCAGACTCTGGTGTCCTGTTATTATAGTACATGTGGAGCAGACTCTGGTGTCCTGTTATTATAGTACAGGTGGAGCAGACTCTGGTGTCCTGTTATTATAGTACAGGTGGAGCAGTCTCTGGTGTCCTGTTATTATAGTACAGGTGGAGCAGTCTCTGGTGTCCTGTTATTATAGTACAGGTGGAGCAGTCTCTGGTGTCCTGTTATTATAGTACAGGTGGAGCAGACTCTGGTGTCCTGTTATTATAGTACAGGTGGAGCAGTCTCTGGTGTCCTGTTATTATAGTACAGGTGGAGCAGTCTCTGGTGTCCTGTTATTATAGTACAGGTGGAGCAGACTCTGGTGTCCTGTTATTATAGTACAGGTGGAGCAGTCTCTGGTGTCCTGTTATTATAGTACAGGTGGAGCAGTCTCTGGTGTCCTGTTATTATAGTACAGGTGGAGCAGGCTCTGGTGTCCTGTTATTACAGTACAGGTGGAGCAGACTCTGGTGTCCTGTTATTATAGTACAGGTGGAGCAGTCTCTGGTGTCCTGTTATTATAGTACAGGTGGAGCAGTCTCTGGTGTCCTGTTATTATAGTACAGGTGGAGCAGTCTCTGGTGTCCTGTTATTATAGTACAGGTGGAGCAGTCTCTGGTGTCCTGTTATTATAGTACAGGTAGAGCAGGCGCTGCTGTCCTGTTATTATAGTACAGGTGGAGCAGTCTCTGGTGTCCTGTTATTATAGTACAGGTGGAGCAGGCGCTGCTGTCCTGTTATTATAGTACAGGTGGAGCAGGCTCTGGTGTCCTGTTATTATAGTACAGGTGGAGCAGGCGCTGCTGTCCTGTTATTATAGTACAGGTGGAGCAGGCTATGGTGTCCTATTATAGTACAGGTGGAGCAGACTGGTGTCCTGTTATTATAGTACAGGTGGAGCAGACTGGTGTCCTGTTATTATAGTACAGGTGGAGCAGGCTCTGGTGTCCTGTTATTATAGTACAGGTGGAGCAGGCTCTGGTGTCCTGTTATTATAGTACAGGTGGAGCAGTCTCTGGTGTCCTGTTATTATAGTACAGGTGGAGCAGACTTTGGTGTCCTGTTATTATAGTAAAGGTGGAGCAGTATATGGTGTCCTGTTATTATAGTACAGGTGGAGCAGACTCTGGTTTCCTGTTATTATAGTACAGGTGGAGAACGCTCTGGAGTCCTGTTATTATAGTACAGGTGGAGCAGACACTGGTGTCCTGTTATTATAGTACAGGTGGAGCAGACACTGGTGTCCTGTTATTATAGTACAGGTGGAGCAGGCTCTGGTGTCCTGTTATTATAGTACAGGTGGAGCAGTCTCTGGTGTCCTGTTATTATAGTACAGGAGGAGCAGTCTCTGGTGTCCTGTTATTATAGTACAGGTGGAGCAGACTCTGGTGTCCTGTTATTATAGTACAGGTGGAGCAGACTCTGGTGTCCTGTTATTATAGTACAGGTATTAAATACATTTTTTTCTCAGTTTTTGGAATGAGATTAAAACCAAGACAGAAACGTCCCTAATTATTGGATATCTAACAGATTTCATATTGATCATATTGTATCAAAGTGGAATCTGGGAGGACAATACTCCTGGTCAGAGGTAACAGTGGTTTAACCTTAAGCGATACAGCATTGTCTGATGGTCACTGAGCAGGTTTATGTAGCTGAATCAGAGGAACTTATAACAATCACTGACCAGGGCTATATGGCTGGGGAAAGAGATCAATTGATGTTAGTACCACCCTTTATGTGTCTCCCCCTTCCCTTTAGGTTGTTAGCTCTCATGAGCAGGGCCCTCTTTCCTTGTGTGCTCCTTCTACTGTTCCTTCACCCTCTGTACCTCTTGGCTGCTTCTCTAGCCCTGTTTTCTTAAGCTTCGGCCTTCTTCTCGCTGATTTCTACCATCCCTTTCACTATCTGTCAGATATAATCTGATTTGCTTTACCCTGTCACCTGTGTTTGTATATATTTGTATCATGTTGTGTCTTGGTTCTGTTTTCTGTATATGTAATGTACAGCACTGCGGACCCTTTGTGGCGCCTTATAAGTCAAAGATAATAATAACAATTCCTTTTATGTTTGTTTATGATTAATATGTTTATTCCTAGATAATTGAGCTGTGAGGATCAGGAGAGTCTTTATTAGACGTCATCTGAGGGTATGAAACATCCTGTGTAAGTTACTGATTTACTGAGGATGGACAAGGACAGAAGTCACATGACTGAGAGGATATTAAATCTCACCCTGGAGATCATCTGTCTGCTGACTGGAGAGGTGAGTAACCCTGTGACATCACTGTTATCTGTAGTAATATAACAGGATATGACTGGAGAGGTGAGGGGGTCTGTGACATCACTGTTATCTGTAGTAATATAACAGGGATATGACTGGAGAGGTGAGGGAGTCTGTGACATCACTGTTATCTGTAGTAATATAACAGGATATGACTGGAGAGGTGAGGGAGTCTGTGACATCACTGTTATCTGTAGTAATATAACAGGGATATGACTGGAGAGGTGAGGGAGTCTGTGACATCACTGTTATCTGTAGTAATATAACAGGATATGACTGGAGAGGTGAGGGAGTCTGTGACATCACTGTTATCTGTAGTAATATAACAGGATATGACTGGAGAGGTGAGGGAGTCTGTGACATCACTGTTATCTGTAGTAATATAACAGGATATGACTGGAGAGGTGAGGGAGTCTGTGACATCACTGTTATCTGTAGTAATATAACAGGATATGACTGGAGAGGTGAGGGAGTCTGTGACATCACTGTTATCTGTAGTAATATAACAGGGATATGACTGGAGAGGTGAGGGAGTCTGTGACATCACTGTTATCTGTAGTAATATAACAGGGTATGACTGGAGAGGTGAGGGAGTCTGTGACATCACTGTTATCTGTAGTAATATAACAGGATATGACTGGAGAGGTGAGGGAGTCTGTGACATCACTGTTATCTGTAGTAATATAACAGGATATGGCTGGAGAGGTGAGGAGTCTGTGACATCACTGTTATCTGTAGTAATATAACAGGATATGGCTGGAGAGGTGAGGGAGTCTGTGACATCACTGTTATCTGTAGTAATATAACAGGATATGACTGGAGAGGTGAGTAACCCTGTGATATCACTGTTATCTGTAGTAATATAACAGGATATGACTGGAGAGGTGAGTAACCCTGTGATATCACTGTTATCTGTAGTAATATAACAGGATATGACGGGAGAGGTGAGGGAGTCTGTGACATCACTGTTATCTGTAGTAATATAACAGGATATGACTGGAGAGGTGAGGGAGTCTGTGACATCACTGTTATCTGTAGTAATATAACAGGATATGACTGGAGAGGTGAGGGAGTCTGTGACATCACTGTTATCTGTAGTAATATAACAGGATATGACTGGAGAGGTGAGGGAGTCTGTGACATCACTGTTATCTGTAGTAATATAACAGGGATATGACTGGAGAGGTGAGGGAGTCTGTGACATCACTGTTATCTGTAGTAATATAACAGGATATGACTGGAGAGGTGAGGGAGTCTGTGACATCACTGTTATCTGTAGTAATATAACAGGATATGACTGGAGAGGTGAGGGAGTCTGTGACATCACTGTTATCTGTAGTAATATAACAGGATATGACTGGAGAGGTGAGTAACCCTGTGATATCACTGTTATCTGTAGTAATATAACAGGATATGACTGGAGAGGTGAGGGAGTCTGTGACATCACTGTTATCTGTAGTAATATAACAGGGATATGACTGGAGAGGTGAGGGAGTCTGTGATATCACTGTTATCTGTAGTAATATAACAGGATATGACGGGAGAGGTGAGGGAGTCTGTGACATCACTGTTATCTGTAGTAATATAACAGGATATGACTGGAGAGGTGAGGGAGTCTGTGACATCACTGTTATCTGTAGTAATATAACAGGGATATGACAGGAGAGGTGAGGGAGTCTGTGACATCACTGTTATCTGTAGTAATATAACAGGATATGACTGGAGAGGTGAGGGAGTCTGTGACATCACTGTTATCTGTAGTAATATAACAGGATATGACTGGAGAGGTGAGGGAGTCTGTGATATCACTGTTATCTGTAGTAATATAACAGGATATGACTGGAGAGGTGAGGAGTCTGTGACATCACTGTTATCTGTAGTAATATAACAGGATATGACTGGAGAGGTGAGGGAGTCTGTGACATCACTGTTATCTGTAGTAATATAACAGGATATGACTGGAGTGGTGAGGGAGTCTGTGACATCACTGTTATCTGTAGTAATATAACAGGATATGACTGGAGAGGTGAGGGAGTCTGTGATATCACTGTTATCTGTAGTAATATAACAGGATATGACTGGAGAGGTGAGGGAGTCTGTGATATCACTGTTATCTGTAGTAATATAACAGGATATGACTGGAGAGGTGAGGGAGTCTGTGACATCACTGTTATCTGTAGTAATATAACAGGATATGACTGGAGAGGTGAGGGAGTCTGTGATATCACTGTTATCTGTAGTAATATAACAGGATATGACTGGAGAGGTGAGGGAGTCTGTGACATCACTGTTATCTGTAGTAATATAACAGGATATGACTGGAGAGGTGAGGGAGTCTGTGATATCACTGTTATCTGTAGTAATATAACAGGATATGACTGGAGAGGTGAGGGAGTCTGTGACATCACTGTTATCTGTAGTAATATAACAGGGATATGACTGGAGAGGTGAGGGAGTCTGTGATATCACTGTTATCTGTAGTAATATAACAGGATATGACTGGAGAGGTGAGGGAGTCTGTGATATCACTGTTATCTGTAGTAATATAACAGGATATGACTGGAGAGGTGAGGGAGTCTGTGACATCACTGGTATCTGTAGTAATATAACAGGGATATGACTGGAGAGGTGAGGGAGTCTGTGACATCACTGTTATCTGTAGTAATATAACAGGGATATGACTGGAGAGGTGAGGGAGTCTGTGACATCACTATTATCTGTAGTAATATAACAGGATATGACTGGAGAGGTGAGGGAGTCTGTGACATCACTGTTATCTGTAGTAATATAACAGGGATATGACTGGAGAGGTGAGGGAGTCTGTGACATCACTGTTATCTGTAGTAATATAACAGGGATATGACTGGAGAGGTGAGGGAGTCTGTGACATCACTGTTATCTGTAGTAATATAACAGGGATATGACTGGAGAGGTGAGGGAGTCTGTGACATCACTATTATCTGTAGTAATATAACAGGATATGACTGGAGAGGTGAGGGAGTCTGTGACATCACTGTTATCTGTAGTAATATAACAGGATATGACTGGAGAGGTGAGGGAGTCTGTGACATCACTGTTATCTGTAGTAATATAACAGGATATGACTGGAGAGGTGAGGGAGTCTGTGACATCACTGTTATCTGTAGTAATATAACAGGATATGACTGGAGAGGTGAGGGAGTCTGTGACATCACTGTTATCTGTAGTAATATAACAGGGATATGACTGGAGAGGTGAGGGAGTCTGTGACATCACTGTTATCTGTAGTAATATAACAGGGATATGACTGGAGAGGTGAGAGAGTCTGTGACATCACTGTTATCTGTAGTAATATAACAGGGATATGACTGGAGAGGTGAGGGAGTCTGTGACATCACTGTTATCTGTAGTAATATAACAGGATATGACTGGAGAGGTGAGGGAGTCTGTGACATCACTGTTATCTGTAGTAATATAACAGGATATGACTGGAGAGGTGAGGGAGTCTGTGACATCACTGTTATCTGTAGTAATATAACAGGATATGACTGGAGAGGTGAGGGAGTCTGTGACATCACTGTTATCTGTAGTAATATAACAGGATATGACTGGAGAGGTGAGGGAGTCTGTGACATCACTGTTATCTGTAGTAATATAACAGGATATGACTGGAGAGGTGAGGGAGTCTGTGACATCACTGTTATCTGTAGTAATATAACAGGATATGACTGGAGAGGTGAGAGAGTCTGTGACATCACTGTTATCTGTAGTAATATAACAGGATATGACTGGAGAGGTGAGAGAGTCTGTGACATCACTGTTATCTGTAGTAATATAACACTATATGACTGGAGAGGTGAGGGAGTCTGTGACATCACTGTTATCTGTAGTAATATAACAGGATATGACTGGAGAGGTGAGGGAGTCTGTGACATCACTGTTATCTGTAGTAATATAACAGGATATGACTGGAGAGGTGAGGGAGTCTGTGACATCACTGTTATCTGTAGTAATATAACAGGATATGACTGGAGAGGTGAGGGAGTCTGTGACATCACTGTTATCTGTAGTAATATAACAGGGATATGACTGGAGAGGTGAGGGAGTCTGTGACATCACTGTTATCTGTAGTAATATAACAGGATATGACTGGAGAGGTGAGGGAGTCTGTGACATCACTGTTATCTGTAGTAATATAACAGGATATGACTGGAGAGGTGAGGGAGTCTGTGACATCACTGTTATCTGTAGTAATATAACAGGGATATGACTGGAGAGGTGAGGGAGTCTGTGACATCACTGTTATCTGTAGTAATATAACAGGGATATGACTGGAGAGGTGAGAGAGTCTGTGACATCACTGTTATCTGTAGTAATATAACAGGATATGACTGGAGAGGTGAGAGAGTCTGTGACATCACTGTTATCTGTAGTAATATAACAGGGATATGACTGGAGAGGTGAGGGAGTCTGTGACATCACTATTATCTGTAGTAATATAACAGGATATGACTGGAGAGGTGAGGGAGTCTGTGACATCACTGTTATCTGTAGTAATATAACAGGATATGACCGGAGAGGTGAGGGAGTCTGTGACATCACTGTTATCTGTAGTAATATAACAGGATATGACTGGAGAGGTGAGGGAGTCTGTGACATCACTGTTATCTGTAGTAATATAACAGGATATGACTGGAGAGGTGAGGGAGTCTGTGACATCACTATTATCTGTAGTAATATAACAGGATATGACTGGAGAGGTGAGAGAGTCTGTGACATCACTGTTATCTGTAGTAATATAACAGGATATGACCGGAGAGGTGAGGGAGTCTGTGACATCACTGTTATCTGTAGTAATATAACAGGATATGACTGGAGAGGTGAGGGAGTCTGTGACATCACTGTTATCTGTAGTAATATAACAGGGATATGACTGGAGAGGTGAGGGAGTCTGTGACATCACTATTATCTGTAGTAATATAACAGGAATATGACTGGGGAGGTGAGGGAGTCTGTGACATCACTGTTATCTGTAGTAATATAACAGGATATGACTGGAGAGGTGAGGAGTCTGTGACATCACTATTATCTGTAGTAATATAACAGGATATGACTGGAGAGGTGAGGGAGTCTGTGACATCACTGTTATCTGTAGTAATATAACAGGGATATGACTGGAGAGGTGAGGGAGTCTGTGATATCACTGTTATCTGTAGTAATATAACAGGGATATGACTGGAGAGGTGAGGGAGTCTGTGACATCACTATTATCTGTAGTAATATAACAGGAATATGACTGGGGAGGTGAGGGAGTCTGTGACATCACTGTTATCTGTAGTAATATAACAGGGATATGACTGGAGAGGTGAGGGAGTCTGTGACATCACTGTTATCTGTAGTAATATAACAGGATATGACTGGAGAGGTGAGGGAGTCTGTGACATCACTGTTATCTGTAGTAATATAACAGGATATGACTGGAGAGGTGAGGGAATCTATGATATCACTGTTATCTGTAGTAATATAACAGGGATATGACTGGAGAGGTGAGGGAGTCTATGATATCACTGTTATCTGTAGTAATATAACAGGATATGACTGGAGAGGTGAGGGAGTCTGTGACATCACTGTTATCTGTAGTAATATAACAGGATATGACTGGAGAGGTGAGGGAGTCTGTGACATCACTGTTATCTGTAGTAATATAACAGGATATGACTGGAGAGGTGAGGGAGTCTGTGACATCACTGTTATCTGTAGTAATATAACAGGGATATGACTGGGGAGGTGAGGGAGTCTGTGACATCACTGTTATCTGTAGTAATATAACAGGATATGACTGGAGAGGTGAGGGAGTCTGTGACATCACTGTTATCTGTAGTAATATAACAGGGATATGACTGGAGAGGTGAGGGAGTCTCTGACATCACTGTTATCTGTAGTAATATAACAGGGATATGACTGGAGAGGTGAGGGAGTCTGTGACATCACTGTTATCTGTAGTAATATAACAGGATATGACCGGAGAGGTGAGGGAGTCTGTGACATCACTGTTATCTGTAGTAATATAACAGGATATGACTGGAGAGGTGAGGGAATCTATGATATCACTGTTATCTGTAGTAATATAACAGGATATGACTGGAGAGGTGAGGGAGTCTGTGACATCACTGTTATCTGTAGTAATATAACAGGATATGACTGGAGAGGTGAGGGAGTCTGTGACATCACTGTTATCTGTAGTAATATAACAGGGATATGACTGGAGAGGTGAGGGAGTCTCTGACATCACTGTTATCTGTAGTAATATAACAGGGATATGACTGGAGAGGTGAGGGAGTCTGTGACATCACTGTTATCTGTAGTAATATAACAGGATATGACCTGGAGAGGTGAGGGAGTCTGTGACATCACTGTTATCTGTAGTAATATAACAGGATATGACCTGGAGAGGTGAGGGAGTCTGTGACATCACTGTTATCTGTAGTAATATAACAGGATATGACTGGAGAGGTGAGGGAGTCTGTGACATCACTGTTATCTGTAGTAATATAACAGGATATGACTGGAGAGGTGAGGGAGTCTGTGACATCACTGTTATCTGTAGTAATATAACAGGATATGACTGGAGAGGTGAGGGAGTCTGTGACATCACTGTTATCTGTAGTAATATAACAGGATATGACTGGAGAGGTGAGGGAGTCTGTGACATCACTGTTATCTGTAGTAATATAACAGGATATGACTGGAGAGGTGAGGGAGTCTGTGACATCACTGTTATCTGTAGTAATATAACAGGATATGACTGGAGAGGTGAGGGAGTCTGTGACATCACTGTTATCTGTAGTAATATAACAGGATATGACTGGAGAGGTGAGGGAGTCTGTGACATCACTGTTATCTGTAGTAATATAACAGGATATGACTGGAGAGGTGAGGGAGTCTGTGACATCACTGTTATCTGTAGTAATATAACAGGATATGACTGGAGAGGTGAGGGAGTCTGTGACATCACTGTTATCTGTAGTAATATAACAGGATATGACTGGAGAGGTGAGGGAGTCTGTGACATCACTGTTATCTGTAGTAATATAACAGGATATGACTGGAGAGGTGAGGGAGTCTGTGACATCACTGTTATCTGTAGTAATATAACAGGGATATGACTGGAGAGGTGAGGGAGTCTGTGACATCACTGTTATCTGTAGTAATATAACAGGATATGACTGGAGAGGTGAGGGAGTCTGTGACATCACTGTTATCTGTAGTAATATAACAGGATATGACTGGAGAGGTGAGGGAGTCTGTGACATCACTGTTATCTGTAGTAATATAACAGGATATGACTGGAGAGGTGAGGGAGTCTGTGACATCACTGTTATCTGTAGTAATATAACAGGGATATGACTGGAGAGGTGAGGGAGTCTGTGACATCACTGTTATCTGTAGTAATATAACAGGGATATGACTGGAGAGGTGAGGGAGTCTGTGACATCACTGTTATCTGTAGTAATATAACAGGATATGACTGGAGAGGTGAGGGAGTCTGTGACATCACTGTTATCTGTAGTAATATAACAGGATATGACTGGAGAGGTGAGGGAGTCTGTGACATCACTGTTATCTGTAGTAATATAACAGGGATATGACTGGAGAGGTGAGGGAGTCTGTGACATCACTGTTATCTGTAGTAATATAACAGGATATGACTGGAGAGGTGAGGGAGTCTGTGACATCACTGTTATCTGTAGTAATATAACAGGATATGACTGGAGAGGTGAGGGAGTCTGTGACATCACTGTTATCTGTAGTAATATAACCGGGATATGACTGCAGAGGTGAGGGAGTCTGTGACATCACTGTTATCTGTAGTAATATAACAGGGATATGACTGGAGAGATA